>NW_005803449.1:0-22129 GCF_000240725.1 Microchloropsis gaditana
AACCCTTACCAACCACCCTCTCGCCCTTCCTCCCTTCCCGCCCTCCGCCCCGCCCTCCGCCCCCCCTCCCCCACAAGGCAGGCCACTCCCCACACCAACCCCGGGACCCACTGCTCCATGCACCTCAGGGGACGCAGGATTCTGACCAGGTGCAAGAATTCCTCCGCCGACACCTCGCCCTCCGTCAAGCCCTCCATCCCGCCTTCCAGCACGGCCGGGACCAGGAGGGCCTCGGTCAAGGGGTGGGTTTGGGCGTGCCCAAGGAGCGCAGATACCAAGGGAGGGGAGGAGGGCGGGATGGAGGAAGGGAGGGAGGGCGAGCGTAGGAACGCTCGCAAACACCGGGGAGGGAGGCGGGTTAAACCTTGGGTATGCATGACCGTTGTGAGGACGCTCAACCCTTCCTCTTCCCCGCCCTGCTCCAAGCCCTCCGTCAGGGCCACAAGGAGGGCGACGGCGGCGGTGCTGGACAAAGCCGTGGTCGACGCTAGCTTACCCAGGGCCATGTAAGCCGTGAGTTTGAATTCCCTCGGTATTCTTCGGGCTTTTACGGCCCGGAGAAGCGGGGGAAGCAACGTCCGCATGTGCTGCTCCGTCAAGGGCCCGAGCCGGTCCAAAGCCTCCAGAACCACCGCCGAGCACAAGGCTTGTAGGCGGGGGTGGTGTTCAAGGGTACCCTGCTCCCAGGCGTGACTGGCGGTAAAGAGGAGGAGACGAAGGAAGCCCGGTTCTTTAAGACAGTGCCGGACGAGGGCGGGGCGGGGAAGGGTGGGGGGCGGGTCGGACGAAGCGGTCGAGGACAGGAGCCAGGGCCGAAGCAAAGGGAGCCAGCAGGCAAGAGCTTTGACGGGGCCTCCCGCGTCCAAGCGGAGCAAGCGCACGACCCGGTGAAAGACGGGGCGGTCGTGGTAAGGGAGGAAACAGGTCAACAAGGCCGGGGCGCAGTGCGCGTGGACGGCGTAGCGACGGACCAAGTACTCCGCCACCCGCGCCCCGTCCTCCTCCCCGACAAAGGGCGAGAGGTAAAGCAGGCAAGTCTGGAGGGAGGCGTCCAGCTGCTGGTTCACCTCCCGGGTCTGAAGTTCCCGCACAAAGCTCTGGGATTCATCCGAGAAAAGAGTGGATCGGAATGGGCCCAGGCGGGGCTCGTGGGCCGCGAGGCGTTCCAGGCCCTCGCAGGCCAATTGATGTACTGTAAAGGTATCCACATCCGCAGCTTCTTTGCCGTCAAAAAAGGATGGATGGACGTTGCTGACCCCCTCGACGGGTGGCTTGTATACCTAATGTCCCCGCAAAGCCAACATGATGTGCATGAAGGCATGATGGATCAGGAAGGAGGTTAGTCGACTAGCTAAACTTGCATACCGACAAAGCATGATGCCAATACAATTAAGACACGATGGACACAACGGTAGCTAGTGTCCATAGGAACATCAAAAGGCACACGACATCTTCCTGTACACAAGCACATGGCTCATGCGGCCCGTGTAAGACATGAAGATTGAGAGGGGAAAGCTGGAGCATCTGTGAAAGGGGGCTCTGAAAGACAACACCATGACATGCCATTCCAATATTGAAGCCAACTAGCTCCAGTATCATCGAAGTAGACCAATTGCATTACATCTTTAACCCCTCACGCGTAAACGATGCATGTACCTGACGATGTAGCTACCCCGGCGGCCCGCACGGCCGCCAGTTGTTGGCTAAGTGTGGACGCCATCACCACGTCTCACGTCGAAGGAAGAGCTATCAATCCTGTTGTACGACCCTATCTCCCTGCAATTAAGCATTGGACAGTAGGAAAAGAGAAAAGATAGAGGGAAAAAGTGCTGTGAGTATATGGGCTACGAACGCCAGGCAGTATCCTGAAGTGGTGGTGGGTGGTGGCACATGAACCATGCTGACCGCTTTACGAATTTTAAGTGATCCAAGCCTATAGGAACAAAAAATTGTCGATACTCGACCATACACAATGAGCATCCCGCCTGCGCGGTATCTGTGGCTGTTTTTTTGGGGTGTTGTAGAACGCAAGGGGCACTCCAAGTAAGGAAGATGGGGCGAGAAGCAACCTCCCACCCTTGGAACGCTTGAGTGACCCGATAAAAAGGATAAACAAGATGTTGTTTGCGCATGAAATATCAGGGTAAAGCTCGGGGGCGTGAATGTGTACTACGTTCATGATAAGATTGTGATCTGATATGCATAAAATAACTTCCTATCCGGCTTGTGTCACATTGCTCACCCGCGATTGGCAGCTACGGCCCATCGATGCATCGCTTAGCGGGTAGGGAAAAACAGCAAACAAAGAAATCGATCGCGGGACATTGGCGTGAAAATGCCTGCATGAAGTAGTTATTTTGTAAATTCATGCATGTATGTTTGTATTATTTTGATCCAGTCGCAAATTACCCCACCTTCGAGGCAGGCGTGGCAACGTGTTGCATCGGTTAGCTTTTCTAAATGATAATTCGACCCAGGATCCCTCCTCTGGAGTAAATTAATTGCATTGTCGCATGTAGGATCTGAAAAGAAGGTAAAAATCTGACGATTTTTTTATGGTTACTGATCAAAGAGTGAGAAGTGCAAGCCAAAACACCGGCAGAAGAACCTCGACAGAGGTCTAGGGGAAATAGAATTATCTGGAGGTGCAAGAATTTTACAGGGTGGCCAACGCTTCGTGGAGATGAGCAGAGGAGAAGAGAGAAGAAAAAAAATGATATAAGTAGCACTTTCATGATCAACAGGGGGAAGGAAATGAAGGAGAAGAAGGACTAGAAGGGAGAGGCACAGCAAGTGGACTGGGAATGAAAGCCATAAGGTGATGGAATAAGGGAAGCATAGAAATTAAAAAAAAATGAAAACGGACAGATTAATCAGTATGTCACTTCAATGTTTCGCTGCGTATGTTGACAAGATGAGAGCGCGAGCCTTAAGAAAGCGTTAGATGTCAGTCCCACGTGACGAAGCCCAACCGATTTAGATAACGTGAGCACAATCTCTTGTCAACCAAATTTTCCAAAAATCTTTAATGCAAATGAGTAGCTTGGATTTTTATTTGGCTAGAATGTGGTGTGTTCTCTGTAGATATTTCAACATGGCAAGAGTGTCAGCGCTTGCGTCAATTTCTCGCCCTCCGAGTACTACTACTAGTAGGATACCCGGGAGGAGAGTTGCGAGACGGAAAGGTCTCCTGTAAAATCGTACGGTTCTCGCCTTTTGCTGTACTTGTCTGCACTGCCATATCGAGAGCGAGTTGATAGAACTGACAAATTGCATGAAGGGAGAACGTTGGGTTTGCCTTTTGATTTGCTGTTTCACAGAGACGCAACTCCCACGGCGTGGCTTCCATCGAAATATCTTGCTGCTAGTCATAGGTTGACTGAAATTTCTTGATAAAGTATCGAACAATCTGCCACACTTCTCCAGCTCTCACTCAGATTGCAGTGTTTGCAACGATTGCGTCTTCACAAGAATGTTGTGAATCCTTCACGTGTCCACATCTTCCTCCTGTAACCCTTCTGCTAATGCGTTCACAACATCATGTTTTCCCCTTTCCTCTTTCCGATTCTCACGCTCCTCTGATGCCGGTATACCTTCAAAAGCCAAAGTATCATGCCCAGCAGTAAAAGTGTGCGTTTTGAAGATCTGGACGACGGTGTGGACGACGGTCTGTATGGGATGAAGGTATGTCTATTGTCCTCGATCCGTTTTCCCGCCACCCCTTGTTCCCACCAACTGTTACATACGGGACAACAGGGTATCTTGAAAAACTTATACACACAAGCCGGCAGCTATAGGAAGTGGGTTCGCAGCCACAGCAAGAAGGTATGTGCATTGTCTTGTTGTGTAATAAGTTTGCGTTCCTCCCAAACACTCATCATGCACGGCCCCCCTATGTCCCCCCTCTTTCCTTCCCCCCCACCGCTCAGATCTTATCTTGGGGGATCTCCTTGGCCTGGTACTTCAGCATGGCCAGCATGCTGACCGTTATACCCCTCTCCCTAGAGCTGCAAAGGGAGCAGTCAGTTGTGGAAATGGAGAAAATCCAGGTCAAAGAATTACTCGCCCAGGGTTACCCACCCCAAGAACTACAACGAATGGGGATGACCTTGGAACCTGCCGTTCTAAACGAAAGGCAGCGATAGAGGGCGTGAGTCAAGAGTGGAGCCACCTGTAAAGTAGCCAAGACGGGGTGCCGGTGGAGCGGGGTGGGGTGGAGAACAAGAGAAGGTGGAAGTAACATGAAGGTAGGGGATCCAACACCTGAGCATTATCTCCAGAGATAGAGGACGAAGGATCTATCGGTATGGATGAGTGACCGTGGCTGTACATACGTAGAGAGCGGGCGCGTGTTTGGCAGGGGAAGGAGGTAATGCGATGGAGAAGGAGCCTGCGGGATACAACATGAGACCTTGGGATCTTGTTCCCGGGATGCGACCAAAGAAAATGGCAATACAAATGGAGACCTTTTTCAAAGGGGGCGATGCTTGCCCCACGCATTATGTCGATTAGTCTCCCTGCCGCTCTTGACCGGGGGCAGGGGTGGAACCGGGGAATTTTCACCCTCAGTCCAACTCCTCTTTTGTTTACCCTATAGCACATTCCATGGGATTTTAACATGAAAGGCTACGCCGGTCGAGCAGGTGGCATTCCCCACACCGGCTCCTCTTCGTCTGGGAGCTCCCTGATCGGATACTCAGCCCTCCCTCCCTCCCTCCCTCCCTCCCTCCCTCCCTCTGCCTCCCCGCCTCCCTCCCACTCCAACGCCAGTTTCCCGCCCGCGCCCTCCCGCAACGCGTCTGACAGAAGGAATGCCACGTGTGAACGCAGTAATCCAAAGCCAGGCTGTCCCCGCACTCGCTTCCCTCCCTCCACGGGATGATACAGACGCCCTGAGCGCCTCGACAAGTGCACCCGGCTTGGGTCAAAGCGTTGTTGCAACCCCCCCCCCGAAGACCAAACAATCTCCTCTGTCTCCCGACTTCTCGTTGCCCGACAGGGCAGGGAGCAGGTCGTGGAAAACGACGGGCATGTCGGCGGGGAGGAGGTAGTTCATTTCTTTGCCGCATGGAGAGACGAAAGGGTAGGAGGGATGAAGGCCCGTGTCGTTCCGTCGGATTTGCCGGAAAAAGAAATTGAGGAACTGGAGAAATGGGCGGGATTGGAAGATGAAGTCCGTTGAAGAGAAGAGTGAGCGTTGGATTGCTAATGCATGGAGAAGATGTAGTTGAATAAAGTCTATGAGCTCTTCGCTTTTCTCTGTTCCTCCTTCTGTTGCTCTCTTTCCCCCCCATTTCTAATTCATTTTTCCACGACCTACCTTGTCATCCTTCAAACAAGATGTCATATTCTTGACGGGACTTTCCTCCAAGTATAACCGCCCCTGCAAATCGACAGTATAAAAATAACGTCGTTGCAAACCCTCCTCCTCGTAAAAGGCAAAAGATTTAATTTGCTTGCGCATCCATTCATCAAGATAGGCGTCCTCCGAACCGGGCGCTGGTGAAGAAGAAGACGTGGAAAATGACGTGCAAGGACACGATAAACGAGGTGTGCAGGCGGGATATCTGGGCATATGTGGTACGGCGGAAGGCCGTGGCGTGTATCAGGGTCAAATGGAGATACGTAGCGCTTTAAAGCAAGACGCCAGGCAAGAAAGGGGACCAAAAACTGACCATTCTCATCGATATCGTTGAAACCAATACAGTACAGTCCTCTGATAAATTCCTCTGCAGGGTGTTGTGTGCATCGGATAGTTTACCTCACTTTCCCAAAATAATTTTGTCACAGACAAACAATAGGAAACGACAAGAAATCATGTACCTCACGTGTGCCAGCATCCGCTTCATACTAATTTTGGTAGACTGCCTGTTTCTATGGTATACGCACGGAGACATTGATTCAGACAGAAAAATGACGCAAAGAAAATATCGGCGGGTGCCCGTTGCTCTGAGCGAGACGGCTCTCCTCTTTTGAGAGCGACAAATATCCCGTAGGAGTGAATTCTACTGCATGGCAGCCGGACAGTAAAATTTGGGAGTTGTACTGTGCGACATAGAGAGTTGGATGTTTCTTTTAACAATATCCTTCATCTATCACTAAGTCAGAAGCACGGAGAAGGAGGGGAGGTTGAAGCAGCGTGTACTGCGTTTTTAAAGCAGCCATGTGATTTATCTGATTCCTTCTTTTCTCCACCAACTTTCTAAAGATATCAAACAAATGAAGAGAAGTCTCATCCATGGACCACGGTTTGGACAAGCTGTCATCGGCCCTCCCGGTGCTGGGAAGACAACGTATTGCCACGGCATAGCCCGTTTCCTGAGTGCGCGGGGTCGACCTGTGGCGGTCGTCAACTTGGACCCTGCCAACGATAAACTTCCTTTTCCTGTCGACATAGACGTCTCAGAACTCGTGAATTTGGCGGTAAGGCTTGGACAGGAAAAGGGTGAGAGGGATCGAGCGCAAAGCTTCCTCCGTCCGGTGCTGGGAATGGACCCTGAAGAGGGATGCCACAACGCAATGTGGGTCTAGACGACAGCCGAAAGGATGTGCATGGCTTTTGGCTTATGTATGCTGTAAAATCGTTATTTTGGGGGGGTGGTCTGTTCCCCTGTTCTCCCTCTCTTTGGTCGATCGCTTCCTGTCTGCCCTTCCTGTCCACGCACTTTTGAGCACAAGCTGCTCTCCCACTCCGGCGTCGATGTCGCACAAATATTCCCTCGCCATTCAAACGTCTCTTTCATTGGTACTACCCAGGATGTCATGGAGACACATAACCTGGGACCCAACGGCGGCCTCGTGTACTGCATGGATTATTTGGAGCAAAACTTTGACTGGCTGCTTGAACGACTGGAAGCTTTGCAAGGACGGCGCTACGTCCTCTTCGATTTCCCCGGACAGGTATGCGCGGGGCAATAGTGGTAATGTCCGCGTGTAGAATGCGGGGTTTAGGGGGGCGTGCTTGACCCACCTGGGAAGGAAAACTGGAGGGGGCTGTCAAGCAGGGAGGCCTCTTGGACACAGGCAGGGGCTGGTCTCAGGGCCTGTAGTATTGTGAGCAAACGCAGGCTATGAAGGTTTTATGACATGTCGTTCGTGACTCCTGGTTACTATCGTATATATATATATATACATCGTCCCCTCCCATGGGCCCGGGCGCCGGTGGTATCCCTTCCTGCCCTCTCTCTACGCCCGGGGCTCCACGTGCTCAAACGGTCCTGCACCTTGACCCTCTTTCCTTCTGCACGCGGCGCGCACCCGAACAGATCGAGCTCTACACGCATGGCGAGGCGGTTCAACGTCTGTTGCAACGTCTGGAGAAGTGGGGCTGTCGGTTGACCGCCGTGCATCTGGTAGACGCCCACCACTGCAGGTAGGTGGCGTCGCCGATCTGGGGCCGGTAGCGTTGATTTGAAATGGTGTGATCGTGGTTGACACATGCAAATGGCGGGTATAAACATCTCCTTTCCCCCCCTACCCTGTCCTTCCCTTCTTAGCGATGCCGGCAAGTTCATTTCGGCCGTGCTCATTTCGTTGACAACCATGGTGCGGCTGGAACTCCCCCATGTCAACGTTTTGAGTAAGGTAGATTTGGTCGAATCCTATGGGCGCTTGGCTTTTGACTTGAACTTCTACACAGATGTGGTTGATGTGCAACGTCTTTTGCCCTATGTGGGGACACGATCCACCTACAAAGACCCAGGGCGGGAAGGGGAGGAGGGCGGAGGCAGGGAGGACGAAAACGGATGGGAAGAGGAAGTTAGGGAAGGCTCTATCGAGGATGGGGGTGAGGGAAAAAGAGACGGACGGGAAGCAGGAACGTCGGGGGGGGGGAGGTTCGCCAGACGGTATCGCAAGCTAAACGAGGCGTTATGTGAGCTAATAGAGGACTTTTCATTGGTCGCATTCCATCCCTTGAATATTCAAGATGCCGATTGTATCGAAAGAGTGCTGGCGGTAGTGGATAAGTGCAATGGATACCTTTTAGGGGCAGAAGAAAGAGCACTGGTGGGAAGGGAGGGAGAAGCAGCTTTGTTGTCAACACTGTCGGGCTTGGCATTCAGAGCACAACCTGACGCGGATCGTGTAAAGGATGTGCAAGATAGATACATGGATATCGAAGACAGGGACGAAAATTCCCTGTCAAAAAACAAAGCGAGATAAAGTAAATATAGCAAGGGGAAAGCATATGGTCAGATTCAAAGACAGATATGTTTCTTTCAACCCCCCCAATGAATTCTTTCAGACTTCGTTCATCCTTAAGGGCTACCATTCAAATGAAAATGGCTCACATGCTCGCGCTTATTGCGAGCATTTTTATGTTTATGGCACGATCGAATGACAACGAATCAACGCAGCGGCAAGCGTCATCGACAAATCTCCCCTGGAGCCAGTCTTCAAACAGTATATTTGTCAGATAACATTGTTGAATTCAACCGGTAAATATCCTTGTGCTTGTGCAGCGATCTGACCTGTACAAACAGCAGAGGGTGCGGTCACCTTCGCACCAGGGCTGTTTATAAGTGCACTGGCCTTTGGTTTCCACCCCTCGTGTGTCCGAGCCCGGCGACGGCAGCCAAAAAGCGAGCAATCCGTCACAAATGGAAAACCAAAATTCATTCCAACATCCACCTGGTTTCCCTGCATTTTTCCTATAAGAGCAGACGAATATAGTGGAGGTCAAACAAAAGCTAGCACATTGCCATGCTAAATACTCTACGGCTTTGCCGGCGGCCGGCAACAAGTAGCGGGACCTCCTACCCTTCCCTGCTGCTGCTTTGTAATTTCTTTCACGGGAGACCTTCTCACAGCACCATTATCGAGACCGGGAGCCGTGCTCTTAACGCGACAAGCTTAAGTCGGTACGTACATACCGTGGGGAGTGTAAGGCGCGTTTCTGGGCATTTTTTCGCCACTGAGCTCGAGGCATCTCGCAGACTGCCCAGAATCCCTTGCCTTATTTATAACCTGAACAGGGAACGCGGTAACCTCTACCCATTCACACGCCAACAAAGTCGACACATTGTAGTGTTTTCAGCGGAATTGGGCCGTCGTCTTGGTATCGATGCCCGGCGACAAGCAAAACCCTCTCGACCTTCCCAGTTGATCGTCACGGCACAGTGCTTTTTACCCTTGCAAGGCGTTGTGATTCAACAATTGCACCGCGAGCTTCGCACTCGCATTGGACATCAGATATTGAGGCTTCAACACGTGCTCCCTGCGAGCAAAGGAGTGGACAACCTGCTTGCCCTTCACATCGACGTGTACGAACGCTTGTGGGCGTTGGACGATGCCATTGCCTGCTTGGGTAGCAAGGACATGAAGCCCGTCGTGATTGAGAGTTTCAACCATTTGATGAGCGAAATCGAAGGTAGAATGGCCATGGTCGTAGAGACATTGATGGACGGGCTGAAGGAGAGCTATAAGCGGCAGGCGGAGGGCGCCCCCCCGCCCCCAGGCACGGACCCTATCACACCGATCGTCACCTCTCAAGTGGATCGATTCCTGCAAGCTCGAATAGGGATTGGTGAGCGATGGCGTCGAGGGGCAGGGAGGGAGGGGACCGCAAGTGTGGGGAGCAGGAGAGCTTTGCATGGCGAGGGCGGGAGGGATGACGACGGGCAGTAAGGATGGTGGGTGCCTGGATGACCGCTACTCACTCTCCCTCTCCCTCCCTCCCTCCCTCCCTCCCTCCCTCCTTTCTTTCTCTCTCCCCTCGGTCATGCACTTACCCGACCCGCAGCTACGCTCATCCGCCACTACTTGGACATCATCAAGTCGCCGGGCGAGCAAACTTTTGTGCCCACGACCCCGGTCCTGAATGGGGGGGGAGGGGGGAAAGACGGAGGAGCGGAGGCAGGGGATGAGGAGGAGGCCATGGCCGGGATGATACCTTCGCCCTCCTCTTCCGCCTGGCACGAATCCCCGTACGTGGTGAACAAGCGGTGGGGCTCAGTGGTGGAAAATTGCCGGATCAAGGAGCTGATCGACGATTGCAAGGCGGAGGTCGAGGCCTTGTGCGAGCATTACTACCAGGGTGAGGGGCAGGGAGGGAGGGATTGGGAGGGAAGAATTTAAAGGGGCGGGGAACAGAGGGAGGGAGAAAAGAGAAAATGGAGCGAATTGAGCGGCACCCAGCAAGGGGAAGCTCGCCCGGCTTGGTTCTCTCTGACCGGGCACCCGCGCTTCCTATTTCCCCCTGTGTCTTTTCAATGGCTCCCGTGGTTTTCTCAGAACGGATCCCGCCCGTGGTCATCGACGAGCCTCCCGGCGCGGTCGCCACCCTCATCCCCGCCCATTTCCACCACACCCTGTTTGAAATTTTGAAAAATGCCTTCAAGGCCACGGTGGAAAGTGCGGTGCGCCGAAATTTGAACAACATGCCTGCTGTCAAAGTCCGGGTAGGTGCGGACGGCTTATTTCTGTCTTCCCCTTCGTCTCCCCCCCCTCGCCCCGGACCCCTTCGTTGTCGTCTCCCTAGCTTGCCCTCCTCATACACCCCCCCGCGGGGACTTAGAATGTCTGCGCCTCGGAGGACGAGTGCATCGATGTTGTCGTCATGACCGCAGTGTTGACCTGATTCCCCCCCCCCCCCCTACCCTTTCCACGCGGGCAGATATTTCCCGGGAAAGAGGAAGTCTGCGTGCGGATCCGGGACTTCGGGGACGGGATGTCCCTCCGCACCATGTCCAATGCCACCGAATACCTCTTTACGTCCGCGGCCGAGACATACGAACAGCAGCAGCAGCAAATGCAACAGAGCTACCAACCGGCCATGGAGCCGATGCAGGGCATGGGGATTGGTTTGCCCGTCTCCCGGCTCTACGCCCGGCAGTTGGGGGGGAGTGAGGGGCTGGCGCGGAAAAGGGAGGCATGGGGAGGTCGGATTGTGGTCTGATTCGTACCTATGGAGGGGGGGGGCGGCGGCGTTTTGTAGGGACTGCCTGTTGCTCCTTGTCCCTTCCGCGCTCTGACATGGCTTCCCACCCCCTTCCCGCCTTTTCCCCCCTCTTCAACACAGATATTCGCCTCATCTCTGTCCAGGGTTGGGGAACGGATGTGGCCATTTATCTGTCTCGGAAAGACTTGCCGGAGGCCATTCCCGTCCGCGTCTTTGACTGAAGGCCTCGAGGCGGGAAAATGGAGACGGGAGCAAGCGGTGATCGTAGTAATTTGTCGCGAATTTATACAAGGGCGATTGAATGAGGTGCTCTCTCTGGCAAGGAGGGAACGAAACAACATGTGGTGTGGCATATGCTAGTTGCCGTGCTGTAGATGTGCGTCCTGTTTTCGGGGGGAAACGACGATGGAGGTGAGGAGGGTAAAATATGTGTAGATATTCATACATTAAATGCATAGACATATAGTCATACATAGATTGAGGTGGAGGAGTGTCAGATGGTTGGATGCAGGGGTTGTGGTTTTTGAGGGTGTGGGGTTTCTACTCGAGCAGATATATAGCTTGAACAAGAGCCTGCGAATAGCCTTTTTTTTTCCCACCCATTGTGAAATAAAGAGATACCGTAGTGAGCGTGCCTCCACTTTTGTCATTGGTGGAAATCTATCATGAAGAATTAGTTTGTACAAAGATCGAGGCCCTTGTCGAGCCAAAGGTTGTTTTCTTCCTCTTGCTTGCTTGAAGAGCTCGACGAACGTACGTCGCTGAAAACAAGTAAATGCGCACCAACTTCTTGTAACCTTCATTCTTCTTTCTTTATCACGCGTCGGAGATATACCATAATCCTTTAAAAAAGATATATTATTCGCGTTACCATTTGGGTGTCTTTCCTGTGAAAGACAAGAGAGTGCAGGGGCCAGGAGAGGGTTATCGCCTCTAAATTTACTGCGCTAACATATCTCAACCTGCATGACCGAAGAGGGCATATTTTTGATTTTTCAGAACGTAAGGGTGATCATGCTTGTATTTACCCCCACACTCGTATCCGCTTGCGTGCTTTTGCTTTTTGGAGCACCTCAACACCTTTTATCTCCTAGAAGCAGAGGAATAGATCGCCCGAAAATTTCCATCATTTGCAACCGCGGACAAATCAGCATCTCTCATTTCGTTCCCACGTCCGCAGCATGACAGCGCCTTCCGCGTTTGACAAGCATAAAATTCTTATCACTCTTAATGTATGGCGCACCCTTTCAGCGTAAACGATGATTCGAAAGACCCGACGACCAAACACTTGGTTTCGAGACCTCTCCCAATCGACAGCACGTGGCGAGCATCGTCTTCCTAACGGGCGAAGGACTTCGCACCACGTCCAACCAGGCTTTACCATTTTCATTTCCCGTCCTGGACCCACCGCCCAGGACGCAAGTACGAGAAATAGATTAATCATACATGCATGACTAGGATGTGTGGATTGAGTGTACATTCTCCTGTTATTGGCCAGGACAATTTTTCGGGGGGCCCTCCCCATAGCCCATGGAATCAGAAATTTCATTTTTGAAATCCTGAAGAGGTGCACCGCCCACCTCGAGGTCCGGCGCGGCCCCTGGCTTGTCCACGCGCTTCCGGCCTGTCTGAGGCGCAAACGGAATGTTTGGATGGGCATTGATGCCGTGGTGGTGCATGTGTGGCGCGGGACGTTTTTAACGCAAACCTGGCCTTTATTTTTGCGCCATGTGTACAGGACTGACCGTTGACCGAAGCGAGCAACTGTTCGCTGATGACCCAAATTTTGACATTCGTCTACACGTCCATATTATCTGGACACGAAAATCGCTCCTTGATTATATTCACCCACTCACGCTGTCATATCAGGCATACCATCATGTATACCGGTCAAGTGCTACCAGCTGCACCGCCTCAATCCTTGTCGTGTGCTTCAGATTCTACGATAAGCATCACTCCGGACGCAAATACCTATTCAAATCCAAATATCGATGCCTCAGACTGCAAAACCCATTCTCCTCCAGCGGCCGCAGCAGCCACGGCATGCGGTAAAACCACCGTTTCAAGCATGGGTTGCGACACGGGCGGTGTCAAAGCGGCCGCTTCCAGTCCTGCAGGGGCAGTGACCGGCACGAATACGACCTCTGTTGACATGCTGGCATCCGAATGGCTTTTATCCTTGGCTGCCGGTCCTGTGCACCAACACCCGCCCCAAAAATCACCCCGCACGTCCACGCTTGGCAGTGTAAGTCGCGACGGACGGCGATGTACAAGCTTTATTTCTTTTGTCAATAGGCCCGAACATCAGTTCCTAAAGTTTTGCCTTCCAAACTCTCATTTTTCCCTCCATTCCAAAACCCACAGCCTTCAGGTGTCCGTGCTGCTGCTTCCTCCGCCATTGGTTCAATGAGTGATAAGGCATCGTCCGGAGCACCTGGCCCAGTATCCTCGCCCACAGCACAGACAAAGTGTTCGCGCTTCCCCCTTTCGCCCTCAGGCGTGCACGGCCCCCTCTCTTCCGCATCTCCCTCGACCGTGCCGTCCTTGTGCTCCACGTCACCCATTTCTTCCTCCCCAAGCTTCCCGCAAGCTTCGACGACGATGGACGTCGGGGTAGAGAACGAGCCGTTAAAGTCCCTCCGTGCCTCGGGAGCCGCGAATACGGCGAGCCAACCCTCCTCCGATGGCCAGACAACCCGGGTCCGACGGACGCGAAAGTCGCGCACGTCACCCGATCGCATCGCTCTCCCTTCTCCGGGTACCTTGCCGGCATCTCCTCGGTCCCATCCAGGCCCCGGCCTTCCCTTGGCTCGACCCTCCCTCCCTTCCGACCCGATCGACCAGACGGACGCCTATGGCGCGACGACGACAAGGAAGGAGGCAACGGGAAGGGTGGCACCCGCAGTAGAAAGGAGCCATGGCGGATTCTCTCCTGTGCCTGTTCAAGAGAAAGAGCTGCAGTTGCTCCAGAGCTTGCAAGGCCGGCGCCCCGGTTGCGGCGGGGGGGAGGGAGGTCGCGTCACCCCTCTACAATCTGTGGGACTGGTACGGCCCATCCAGCCGTTGAAAAGCCAACCTTTCCCTACCAGCCCTCCTGGCACCAAGTCACCGCGGCCATCCGCCTCCACCCTTGCGTCTGGAGGGTCCAGTCGGTCATTGAAAAGCGTCAGCTTGGTGGAGCTCCGCCGGTACTTCGACCGACCCATCGAAGACGCGGCCCGCGCTCTCGGCATTTGCTCCACGCTCTTGAAAAAAATCTGCCGGCGGTACCATATCAAACGCTGGCCTTACCGGCAGGTGAAAAGCCTGGACAGGACGTTGGAGTGCCTGAAGGTGGCAATGACCACGGCGCGGGCCTCGGCAGGACAACCGGGCCACGACCCCAAGGAGGAAGCGAGGCTTTGTCAGCAAATCCGGGTATTGGAGGCGCGCAAGGTCGAGTTGATCGAGAGTTCCACGACCCTAGGCTCTGTCCCACTCGCCGTGGAGGGCGAAGACTCGACAGAGGGCAAGGGGCGAAGGACGGAGGGGGGGGCGGAGGATGGCCGGAGCTTCCAGCTCCCGAGTCCGGCTTTCCTCGCCTGGAGCGAGGGCCCCTCCCCTCCGCACGCGCCTCTCTCTGCCCCCAGCCCCATTGCCCCATGGACGCCGGTCGGTGCCACGACCACGGGCGGGCACAAGCGAAAATGCTCGGACGGCGTGGGGGACGGCGAAGGAAGCCGCCACAGGGACGCTACCCCCGACGAGAGCACCGACGATACGAATGACGTCAACAACAAGAGCAGCGGCGACTTCGGCCACGGCCTGGCCAGGGCCCCTTCTACCACCAGCATGTTACACTTGATGAGCATCAACTCCCCTACGTTCGAGAAACCTGCGTCTCCTGCCCTCTCCGTCCCTTCCTCCGTCCCGCCCTCCTTCCCTTCCTCCGTCCCGCCCTCCTTCCCTTCCTCCTTCACCACTGGCCCACCCGGCGGCTACACGGGAGCCTCTGGAGCCATCTCAGCGCCACTTCAGGACTCGCTCCCTCCGTCGATGCCATTCCACGTCTTTCTCCCACAAGCAACGGCAGCCCAGCAGGTGTCCACCCATCTACATCAGGGAGATGCAGCCGCTGCAGCGCCTGCCCCTCCCGCTGCTGCTGTCGCTTCCCTGGGAGCGGCGGCGGGGACAACCACATGCGGAATCGGCAATTCCTTTGCCCCTCCCTCCTTCCCTCCCTCATTTCCTCCCTCCTTCCCTCCCTCCTTCAACCCTTCGTGCTTTTATTCCATTCCGAATTTATACGGCGGCTTTAACGAAGGGTTTCCCGCATCCGCTGCAGTGACCCAAGCGGGGATCCAGGGCGGCGATAAAGCAGGCCTGTCCATGGATACTCTAAGAGCTGCATACATCCAGCACATGGCCCTTGCCCGAGCGCAAATGCGGAATATGTATCCTTCACCTTTGCCCTATGTCCCCTCCTCCCAGGCGACATCGAGTGGGACAGCAGGGGGCTTAGGTGGCCAGGCACCCTTCCTACATGAGCAGCAGACATTCCAGCTTCAGCAACAGCAACAGCTCTATCAGCAACAATATTACATGCTCTGGCTGCAACAAAAGCGACAACTCCCTATGCCCATGCCAGCGTTTGCTTTTCCTCAGACATTGACCACGGACTTGACAAGGCCGAAGACGGACACAGCTGCCATTGCGGAAGAGGAACCAGGGAGTACCGGTGCCCAATGTGAAAGCGCAGTGAAGACCGAGAGCGGAAAAGAAGGTTTTGAAGAGAAGGCCAAGGCGGCCACAGACCCGGTGTCTGCCCGTCAGGCCCGTGCTCCGCCCCCCACGATCGCTGCAGCAGGCAAGGGGCTCGGCTCCCCGTGCACGCCACAGGGAGAAGGCGGCTCTAATTTAGGCAGGTCCACGACGGTGCACACCTCACCTCAGCCGGAGGATGACAAGGAGAGGGAGCAGGAGGAGGGAGAACGGCTCGTGTCTAAAGCCAAGCTGGACGCATGTCCTTGCCCCACAGACTTGGGATGGAAGGAAACTGGCAGCGCGGGGAAAGGGGTAGGGGAAGGGGTCACTGACAGCGCGGCCTTACCCTCGCAGCGGCAGTGACAGCATCGGCAGGGCGAGTCAACGAGAAAAGGGGTATGTGGAAAGCAGTAAATTTTTGTGCATACGCGACCTGATTTTTTTTTTACGCGCAAAAGAGAAGATACCTCGACAGTGGGTTAGAGAAAGAAAGCTTGTGAAAAAGGGGGGAAGGAAATGTCTAAGCAGGTAGGGATGCATAAAGTAGGATATTTGTCCGAGAACACGTGTATATTGCCTTTGAGGCTACATTAAGGGAGGAGGGGGAAGGAGAGCTGCCTGGAGACTGCTGGAGTAAAAGCTACGTGCGTCTGCGCCAGTAGAGTTGTTTGTATTCAGGAATGTGGAAGAAAGGGATGATAAATCATCTGAGGCTTCGATGAGCCTGAATGGGGATGACAGCACCTTTCTTTCGCCCATTTGGTCACCCAAGCCCAAGCATGCGTGCACTGTGGGCATTCAGGTCTCTTCGCACGTCCAGCGCGGTTTTGAAAACTCTCGTAATTAGATGTACATGTTGTAATGCATCCTTTAAGAAACATCTTGCGCGTGTCCTGCAAGTGCATTGGATTGTTCGTCCCATAGTTGAGGCTTGTGCGGCATTAGGGTTACAACGGGCAGCAACACAGCGAGGGGGTTACATTTGCATGGATTTGAACGAAGAATAAAGTCTAATTTCGCGCGAGTCGGAGCTGCTCGTGTTAATGGGGGGCGGAATCGGCATGGGAAAGCCATCTCACCGCAATTTCCAGGCTCGACATGGAATGCTGGAACGAAACTGTCTCCCGTCGCGAGACGTTTTTGCTTCTTCAGTACGTTGTCCACTTTTGGACGCGCGTTCTCTCCCTCCCGTCGTCATGGCTCTGCTCCTCGAGCATCACTTACACCGAAAATTTCTCCCGTCATCCCCATCGCCCGAAAAGTTCACCTTCTCCCTCAACTGTTCAAAATGCATTCAAACATTTCATCGGTGCAATCCTCTCGACGCTACTCCTTCCCCTTCATTTGTCAACTCTCCATCAGGCTTACTCCCGCATAAATTTACAGTGCGAGGTTCAGAGACCAGGCATTACCAGGCTTACACACGTCCTTCCGCCAGCCTCAAGCGCGCCAGAGAAAACCCCAGCCGCCTTTTCGACTTTCCCGACCTTTGTCACCCCACATTTTGCCCCCCTACTGTCAAGGAAGAACTTGAAAGGACGTGCCTTGCCTGCTGCTGCTACTACTGCTGCTGCTAGACTTGCCTGCACCTACCCCCACCATCTCCGCCACCGTCCCCACTCCCGCTCCCGTCTGCTGTTGCTGTTGTTGATGCGGCTGGGGCTGTTGCTGTTCTTGCTGTAGCATGCGTTCCTCCCGCCCCCGCACCAGGCCCTCCACCTTCTCCACAATATGCCTGGCGGCCAGTCCGGCCTGATCGTACTGATCGCTTTGCGGGCCTGCTTCGATAAACCGGTCGGGAAGGACCATCGACCGCAATCGGAGCTTGCCTCCATCCAACAGGCCTTCATTCAGAAGGAATTGCTGCACAAACGACCCGAAACCCCCGACGCTGTTCTCCTCCACCGTAATCAAGACGTCGTGCTCCATGGCCAAAGACGAGACCATTTCCTTGTCCAGAGGTTTCACAAAACGCGCGTCCGCCACCGTCACACTTACACCGGGTAAATTTTCCTCTATTTCTTTGGCTGCGTGAACCGTGTCGAGCAGGCGGGTCCCGACCGACAATAGGGCAACGCGACATGTGCCTGGCGCAGCCGTGGATGGGACGACCGCGGAACGACGGATGATTCGCCCCTTCCCGCGGGCAACCGCCTTTCCGCGTTTGGGCAACTCTTCCAACCCTTCGTAGCCCAACTCAGATTTCAAAGTCTCCAATCCATAGCCCGCGCCCCGGGGATAGCGTACCACGGACGGCAGATCATTGGTCTCGTAGGCCGTCTCCAACAAATTCATCAGCTCCAGCTCGTCCGACGGGGCCATGATGACGATGTCCGGCAGGGCCCCCAGGTAGGACAGGTCAAAAGAGCCGTGGTGGGTTGGTCCATCATTCCCCACCAGACCCGCCCGGTCCAAGATCATCCGAACGGGCAGCTTTTGAATCACCACGTCATGGATCACTTGGTCGTAACCCCGCTGCATAAACGTGGAATAAATGCAGCAAAAAGGTTTCAACCCCTCAATCGCCATCCCCGCCGCGAAGGTCACGGCGTGTTGCTCCGCAATACCCACGTCGAATGTGCGTTTGGGAAAGCGTTTCCCGAAAATATCCATCCCCGTTCCGCCAGGCATGGCTGCCGTGATACCTACCACCGTCCTGTCCTCCGCCGCGATCTCACACAGGGCGTTGGCAAATGTCGTGGTCAAGGACAACGGAGCTCCCTTGTTCCCGCCCTTAAACTGCCTCCCGGTCGACACGTCGAATTTCGCCACCCCGTGGTACTTGTCAGAGGCCACCTCCGCCGGGGGGTATCCGTACCCCTTTTCGGTCTTCACATGCAGCAACACGGGTTTCGTGGAGGGCGAATCCCGCAAATTCTCTAAAATAGGCACCAGGTTGTCCAAGTCGTGGCCGTCCACGGGCCCGATGTAGTAGAAGCCGAGTTCTTCGAACAGGGTGCCCCCCTGGATCAAACCCCGGGCGTACTCGTCCAGCTTGGCGTTAATGTCCTGAATCTCCGACGGCATCAGCCGGTTCAACCCTTTGGCAAAGGATCGAAAGTCTTGGAAGGGCTTGGAAGAGAGCAAGCGGGAGGTGTAGGAAGAGAGGGCCCCGGCTGGGACGACACCCCCGGCGGAATGGGTGCCAGTCGGGAGGGAGACTTGGCCGTTGTCGTTCAATATCACCACCATGCGGGACCGAAGGTATCCAGCATTGTTCAACGCCTCAAAGGCCATCCCGCCTGTGATCGCCCCGTCCCCAATCACCGCCACGCAGTTGTTGACCCGTTTATTGGTCAGGAGCTTGCCCACGCTCATCCCCAACGCCGCCGATATGGACGTGGAGGAGTGCCCTGCCCCAAAGGCATCATACTCGCTCTCGCTCCGCTTGGCAAAGCCGGACAGCCCATTGGTCTGCCGGAGGCTGTGCATCCTGTCCCTCCGCCCGGTCAAAATTTTGTGCGGGTAGACCTGGTGGGAGACGTCCCAGACGATGCGGTCGTCGGGGGTGTTGAACACGTAGTGGAGGGCGACGGTGAGTTCGATCACGCCTAGGGAGGAGCCCAGGTGGCCCCCTGTTTTGGATACGTGGTGGAGGGTGTCCCACCGAAGTTCGTGCGCGAGTTGCTTCAAGTCCTTCAGGTCGAAGCGTTTCATGTCGTGCGGGTACCGGACCGAGTCCAGCAAGGGGAAGGAAGACGGGCCTTGGTAAGGACCCGTGCCTGGGGGGGGCACATTGCTAGTGCTGCTGCTCCCAGCCCCGGTTTCCAGGGGGGTCTCCATGAACACGGTGCGTCGAGGACGGGCTCTGATGGGCAGGGGCGACCTTGCACCGCCGCTGCTGGTGCGCGAGGAGGCTGGAAAAGTCATGTGTGCGGAGGATGTGATGGAAGTGGAAGGAGCGTGGAACGCGGTGACGGACGATGTCAGTGCAGTCAAGGTGGTGAGGAGGAGAACGGCCGTAGGGAGAGAACGGGCGGTGCTGGAGGAAGAGGGGAAGGAAGCAAAGGAAAGGGAGGAGGAGGAGGAGGCAGAGAAGACCCCCATGATGCGGTATTACAGGCTCTCCCACTCAGACGTAACACCTTGTCTTCGCTGTCGTGGACGCTGTGTTTGAGACAGGATATGCGAAAAGGGTCCAAAGTGAGGAAGTGTTCCGATTGGAGGGTAGTGTAGAGATGCGGGGATACAACGACACGTTTCTGAGACTTGAGGCAAAATTAAGCCCATTCACATGCTTCCACCCTGATTCCAAAGCATGTCAACGTGTGAGGTGCAGTGAAAAGTACATGTTTGGGAGATCTGGAACATTTCTGGATGCCATTTTTCAGGGAGGTCGCTCTGAAATACATGCGGCAAGCCTGAAGCAGTCATGACCAAGCACCATTGCCAAACACGACACTGAAGACAACCACACACAAATATCAAAGCTGTGACAATCCCAAAGTTGCCAAGAGAAGGGACACCACGGATCAGGCTCGAGAAACGAGCCTTCTGGAGTGGTGTCCTTGGGCGCACCGTCATCGCCTTCGGGGCATTTTCGTGCCGAACCACGTGTACAATCCACGTCACAAATTGCTCCAGCCCGAACATATATATATAAAAACATGCAAAAATCCCATGCATGCCCGCGTGGAAAAAGGAAAACACCAGAGCCTCAAGATCTCACGCGGACACAAGGCTTCCCGGTCGTCCGGGAGGAGACGCTGGGCCCGAGCCAGTGTACGGAAAAGACAGAAATCTCGGGTTTGATGCCGCCTCAACAATACATGACGATACGCGTATAATTGATGGCCACGCTCGTGCAGCCTTGCTCCCCGTGCACCCGTCCGTCCCGAGGGTACAAGTCGACCACCGACGCTCGCCGTCCTTTCCTCCCTTCCGATCCCCGACTTGAGGACGTCGGCTCGCGCACGCGACACGGTTTGGGGTGTCGAGTGGCATTAACCGGCTCGAAAAGGCATGAGTCGCTGGCGGCAAGATATGGTATCCTCGGCGAGGGGGAGAGGAGGTTGGGCGGCCCATGCCGGCACGGTCGTGGGTTTGGCACGGGGCAGTGCCGGTATGTCTGATGCCTGCCCTCTTTTATATATAGAAATTTGTATTTATTGTTATGGTGGGCAGCGTTTTTGGGGGCGGGGTTTTCGGAGAATGTGATTGAAAGAAAAGAGTAAGGCGCCGGGACCACGCAGCTCGACATGTATATTTTGTTTACAATACAAAATACGCTTTCTTAAAATTCCAAAACACCTTCGATGGCCACAGTGGTTGATAATTACAGGTTTAAGGACGTCATAAAGAAGAAAATATATCCCTTTCTTTTGATAACAATAAAACATTTACGTGTCTTCTTCAATCCTTAAATACGTTCTCAACACGCATATAACGAGTCGTGCTCCGATTAACGAAGCATTGCCCAATCCATACTTTTTCTTGGTTATTGAAATTTGCGTGTATGAATCGCTTAGGTAGATCCTCCCCGACATGGTGATATATAATTGAAGAGTATCATGACAAGTAGAGGCAAGCATCATAATTGTATCAAAGGCGCATGGCCATCTTAATTCCATCTTAAAATACGTCATTGAATCCTTATCTAAACACAACATGCCAACATGTTTATTGAATGTACCAGATATTAAAGCTGAGATCCCATGCAGTAAATTTTGAACTCCTAGCGAAGACATGTACATTAATAGGCAAAAAAATGATTCCTGATCTTTGAAGGCTTTGATAATTGACAATTCTGTCCACCACTTCACTGTGCCAGGATATGGGATGTATGTATGAGATTTTCTGAAAGGGATACCATCTCAGAGGTCTAGCTCACAACTGCCGGCTACATTTGCACATAAATAGGATACGAATTCAAATATTTATATGTATTTATATTATATTATATTATATTACTCAGAGATGTCGTAGACGTATTGTACAAGACGTTTTAAGCTTACACTTACAAAAATGCATGGTAACAGCCTCATGTCTTTTTAGTCTTACCCATTTTATTTATCCATTTTTATCGACCAGAATTTCGAAAACATCAACCAATTAAACCAGGACAAGACGTGGTTTGAAGTGCTACTTATGAAGGAGGGGGAGGACCAATCGTAAAGGCAGGAGTAGGGACCCTTGTGGGAGCAAACGTTGGAGCAACTGATGGAGCCGTCGTAGGTATTGCAGTGAGCAGTAGCGTAGGTGTGGCAGTAGGCGACGAGGTGGGCATGGAGGTCGGGGCAGCTGAAGGTGCTGCGGTAGGAACAGCGGTAGGAAGGGCGGTAGGATCCGCACTTGGTAACGCAAAGGGCAGGATGGTGGGAGTCATTGAAGGCAAAGAGGAAGGGAAAGCGCTCGGATTAGCAGTAGGAACTCCAGTTGCAGTGGGTAATGTGGTAGGTGCGGCAGTAGGCGACAAGGTGGGCATGGAGGTCGGGGCAGCTGAAGGTGCTGCGGTAGGAACAGCGGTAGGAAGGGCGGTAGGATCCG
>NW_005803448.1:0-188 GCF_000240725.1 Microchloropsis gaditana
AAGAAATTAGAGGAGGAAGAGGAGGAACAATGGGAGGAGGAGGAGAAAGAGGAGGAGAAGAAGAGGGCACAGGAGGAAGAAGAGGAAGAGAGCTTAGGTTGTGGCGCGTGCGAATGAACATTAAGGCCATCACTGCTACTCAAACCAAGGCAGGAAGGGAGGGAGGGAGGGAGGGAGGGAAGGAGGGA
>NW_005803448.1:198-493 GCF_000240725.1 Microchloropsis gaditana
AGGAGGGGGAGGAAGGGGAGGAGGAGACAATGAGAAAGAAGAAGGAGGAGGAGAGATACAAGGGCGGGGAGGCGGAGGGAAAGAAATTAGAGGAGGAAGAGGAGGAACAATGGGAGGAGGAGGAGAAAGAGGAGGAACAATGGGAGGAGGAGGAGAAAGAGGAGGAGAAGAAGAAGGCACAGGAGGAAGAAGAGGAAGAGAGCTTAGGTTGTGGCGCGTGCGAATGAATATTAAGGCCATCACTGCTACTCAAACCAAGGCAGGAAGGAAGGGAGGGAGGGAGGGAGGGAGGGAG
>NW_005803448.1:3536-4396 GCF_000240725.1 Microchloropsis gaditana
CAGAATGGCGACCCAAGATTCTTTCGGGGGAACTGCTGGATAAAAATAAAAAAACGGTCGTGCTCTGTCACCATGGTGGAAGATCCATGCAATTCGCTTCCTTTTTGACGTCTCAGGCGGGTTTTACCGAGGTGTACAATCTGTCGGGGGGAATCCATATGTATGCACAACTGGTGGATAGCCGCATTCCCACGTACTGAGGCTGGCGATAAAACGGGTTGACGGAGCGGCTCAGGCAGTGTGCGGTGGGAAAGGCGACGCAGGGGAAGGGATGGATGAACAAATTGCAATATCGATGAAATATACGAACTTTTAAGGGGTCGATCCGGTTTCGATTTTTGTAGTGGTGCCCTGGATACCTTTGGGGACATGTCAAGGACAAATTTTCAACGAGTATCGCAAGTTTTTAAGACGAAGCCAACGTTGAATCGGATATAAAGTGACACAATCACCGCATTGGCACAATAACCGGGCATTCGTCGTAACGACACATTGTGTTTTGCGGGGAGCTGGTTTTTATTCGGAGCGTGTCGGTTTTTCTCTCTCACCTACATGACAATATGTTTTATTATGTTGAGTTGATATCCCCTGCCACTGCTATCGTCTCCTAATCATCGAATCATTTGAAATCTTGAGGGAGGACGCAGCACCTGGGGGGAACGGCCAAAAGCAAGCAGACCATGAGATCTTGTGCAGCTCACCAAGAACATGCTCAAATTCTCCACTCTATGACCCTATATTCAACCAATTACATCAAAGTGTCCATTGACAGCGTCGTTTCGCCACCGATTTGCGAGACTCGCGAGTCATTGCGCGTCGCGTTGGGTGGGAGGGCGGGAGGTTAACTTCAAGCACGAAGT
>NW_005803448.1:4406-4862 GCF_000240725.1 Microchloropsis gaditana
GCATGGTGCTATAGTGGACGTATGCCTTCCAACAATAAAGCACATTATTGTCCTTACAGTGGACTTGTGACGAGAGTCAAGGAATCCAGCATTTTGCCTATTGCGGTCTGGCGGCGTGGCAATGGCTCCCTCTACAGCTCCTCTCACGCATCATTTTTTAGAACTCGTCCCTGCCCGACATCGTCCCCTACTTGCGGAGTTTGACCAGGTAAAGCGACGGGATGGTTTGACCGATTGCAGGTGGCGATAAATGTTGCCGGCAAAGTCCGCGTTGCGTTCGTTTCTTGGCTTTCGACTTCTCCTGCGTCTCTCTCCCCTTACAGTATTTTTACGATGCGGCGCAAGAACACTTCCTCCTAATCAAAGATAAAATGTATAGAATTTTGCCACTGGGAGCCTCAAGACCTTCACAGCGTACGTTATGGGTAAAATACCTTTCTGCGGCTTTTGACGGGA
>NW_005803448.1:7482-9087 GCF_000240725.1 Microchloropsis gaditana
TGACACCCGAAGTGCTGGGGAATATTCACGTCAATCTACCCAACGCTGCCTCAAAGCCATGCTCCCAGATAATAATAACCTCCCCGTATATGTGTACATATCTATAATACCTTCCGTGGTCAAGGCCGAAAGCAAAGCAAAGCCCACCAACCACAGAGCATCCACCCCGTCGGGGACGTTGGCGTGCGGGACCACGTGCACGCTTGGGGTCGCGGCGTCGGCGGCGAAGGACGCGGTGTATGTGGTCATGAAGCTGTGAGGATGGGGTGTCGTTGGTGATGGGGCAGATATTGGATAAATAAATATCATTTGTAGATTCATATTATAAAGGTTGTCTTGCCCTTACGCCGCGTTTTTCGACGCACGTGCCAAGCCACGAGCCCGGAGATGAGAAAGATCTTAAATGCATAGTTCATGTCCCAAGGCTCCACACCCTGCGGCTCAAGCGCTAGATTTTCCCTTATGGTCACGCCCCATACAGGGATAATCCGCATTTTTCTTCAGTGTTCTCGGGAGGGGTGGAGCACATATCGCCATAAAATTGGCTATTACCACGCCATGCGTGGCCCAACTTGCCATTTTGCTTCCTATACACGTCCTGGAATTCATCCTGCATGCCCTAGCGTTGTCGTCGTCTACTCAAGGAGGAAGCAAAGGCACAGGAATATGTGAAGCAACAGTATACCACATTCACTTTTCCTAGTAGATTTCGGCACCATCCGTCGCAATATCTTTCGGAAAATTTCTGGCTGCAACGTGCAAAGCATTGCCGGTGGTTGGCTTTTAGTGTTTTTATATTTTAACCCTCTATACCCCAGATCCGTCGCTTTTGTATTTTTGAGCGATCGCACGACAAAAGTAAACGCATCGACATTTAGGCATGAAAAGCGCACGCATTCGTAGGCATTTGCAGGCAACGAAGACGATGCGTGTGGCGCCCGGTACGGGTAGTGGGAATTGTATATATCTCGATGATGCTGTCTACAATCTCTGTGACGTTGTGTGAGAAGTAGGGTTAGACTAGCGCCCTTTATCCCACTTGCTTCCTTATTAACATTCATGAGCCGTACCACCCTGGTATTCGTCGATGAAAGACATGCCCGACATCGCGTGTGCCTGGCGTTCGGGTGTGGGGCTTTGGATCTCGTGTCTTTTACTATGGCACGGCGCTTGCCTTCGCTTCTCAAGAAAAGCATGTCTGGATGCCTGGGAGCAACTCTTTCAATTCCTTGTCATCCACTTGACGGCCCTCGGTCGTTCGATCCTCCCCGCACTTGTCCCCACCTTCATCGTACTTGTGCACGTTTACGGGACACCATTGCCGGTATAAGACACAAGTCTGAATTTGCAAGGGGTGATGTCTCCCCTCGTGAAGCCATTAACCTCCTCTCCCCAGACCCTTTCTTTCCCTTCCTCCTTCAGCCACGGGAACAAATGTCTCTGGGATTCCTGACCGAATCGGCTCTCTTACCGTCCAAGGCCAAGCCCATTGATGTCGATGGAAGATCGCAGATATGTGAGTGCTCCATGGGGAGGATGGGAAAGGAGGGAAATGGCCACCGTATCATAGAAGCGAGAGAACGCGACTCACCCCGACTGTTGAGA
>NW_005803448.1:9097-10910 GCF_000240725.1 Microchloropsis gaditana
GGGCGCGGAAGAGGGAGGAGAGGCGCAAGAAGGTGATGGAAAGGATGCAACGGAAGTGAAGCGTTGGGTGTGAATTGCAAGGGTGTAGGGATGAGCTTGGTCTGTTTCGTTCCCCTCCTGTTCCTCTCGGTCAGGCGCAACGGTTGTCTTTACACTTTAGGTTTTCCCTGCATACGTACTTAATATTATCACTTCTTCATACTTTCCCCCAATCTGCATAACCAACACTTCATCATCCCTCGGATTCTGCATAATCAACACTTTCATACTTGCGCCTTATGCCATGTCTAGTAGCAATGCTCCTGCCCTCCCTTCACAAGTGTGCGCGAGCTGTGAAGTCATGTAGAATTCAGCCCGGAATGTGGAAAGTAAAAGGCAGTAGCCTCGCGAGCGCGTCCACAAGAAATCAGGGATTCCTCGCAAGAAATTTTCTGTTTATGAATGGCTCTTGCTGTTGGGCACGGCAGACATGCCAAGGTATTCACGCAAAGAACTGAGCTAGCCCTCCCATGGAACATGCCATGGGATTTTTTTCTTCAACAATCGCATGGACAGCGACACGCTAAACCATTTCCTTTTGTAATCTAAAGGGTGTCCGAAGCACTTCTCAACTTTTTTGTTGAAGCAGCACGAGATCGCGCGCAGTTTTGGTCAGTAGGATTGCCGCCAGACGAGAGAGGGTGAAGGGAAAAGAAAGTCACACATGCACATCTTGCCAGTCTCGGTTAATGAAAACGTGGCATTGGCCGATGCAAGCGTGACACATCGACGGGACATTCACCTTGCTGGGTCTTTCCGAGGGGCCCAATAACTAACCATTGTTGTTCCTCTCAAGTGCAACTACAAGTCAGAGGACCGTCCGACACAGTGCACGCAGTGGTTAGGTAACTCAGTTCCACCACAAGCATTCATCCACTCATTCATGGACCAATTTACACACTTTTACATACATCGGTCTTTGGGCAACGAGCAGGAGGCGTAGAGACAGTGTTAGCAGTCAATTGTGGCTTTTTGGTTCACTCTTTCATGCCCTTCTCTGGTAAGATTACCTGCGGGAGGGCGATGTGGTGGTGAGACGTCGGGCTATAATCAAGGTTGTGCAACTGCTCATTGTATTGTATTATCTTAACCTTCCTCTCCACGCACACCCTTGCACGTCACGACAGCGCCGCACCGCCACCCTTTGTCTTTTTGCCTCGTGCTTTGGATGCTGATCTCGTGTTCTATGCGCCTCCGCCCCAGTGTGGCCTTCACCACCCGGGCACTACGACCCCAACCCAAACACCACCGCGGCGTTCCAACTTTTTCCATCGCCCGTGTCCACCCCGTCAAACTTACATTTCTCCACACATACCGACCTGCTACCGCGGGGGGCACGTCGGTGGAAAGGACATCGTGGAGGTCGACAGCTATTCGCTTCATGGCTTCCACGAGCACCACGCCTCCTGACCCCCGGGTGAAAGTGAGGGCGGCGCATATCTTGGTGAGTCGGGCAACTGATTGACGAAAAGAGCGTCTGTCTGTGCGTTCAACGAACTAGGGGGGCAAGTTGTCAAAGTGGGCGTGAAATCGCACTCCCTCCCATCCCCAACCTCCCCTATTCTCCTACCCTGCCTTCCACCCACATCACCATCCCTTCCCCGTCCTTCCTCATCACTCCACAGGTCAAAAGCGAGGAGGAAGCCGACGCCCTCATGGCCGTCCTTGAGAACGGCGCAGACTTTGCCGAGTTGGCCATGGTGGAGAGCGACTGTCCTTCCCGAAAACAGGGCGGAGACCTGGGATGGTTCGGGTACGTCCTCCCTCCCTATGT
>NW_005803448.1:12593-13543 GCF_000240725.1 Microchloropsis gaditana
AAGGAGGAGGAAAAGGAGGAGGAGGAGGAATCTTCCCCTCCCCATGGAGAGGATGGGCCCACCCCGCAGGTCTGTGATGTCAGGGACGGAGGCCATTGCCCTCCTGAATCTCCCGACATGCGTGCATGGAGCACGGCGATGTTTGGTCGATGCGGCGGCTCACTTGGTGTTCTCTGCTGGGGCCGTTGCCTGAGCCTATGCCGAAGCCTCCTTCCACTGGGTGGGACGGGAGCGAGGAAGCTGGGCTCTTTTCCGTTCGCGGCGAATGTGCCCGACGCAACCACTGCCATACTTGCCAAGGCCAACACCTGCGTCAGCCTCCGGCTTGTAGGTTTTCCCTGATGGATAAAGCTTGCGCTGGATCCATCAGAGGGGGAGGGCGCTATGGCCCCTCCCCACTCCACAGGGACAACACCGGACATTGGCCCCGACCCTCAAACACCAGGTGTGCCACGCTGCCTTGCCTGCCTGCATAGGGCACGTAGGTTGCAACAGTGATAAGCGGTCCAAAGATATGTATGGGGGCCATTGTGTCGCAGCTTGCACTTCGGTCACTGCTTGACTGGTAGAATCCGCGGGAGGGCGCACCATGCACAATTAAAAAAGTAGGGTTACACGTACAAGACAATGTCAAGGCACGTCTTCCAAGCCACACATGCGTTATTCCCACGCGTGCCATTCTAGGGCCTCCCTCATCTCACGGAAGCACCAGGGTCGTGGCGTAAGGTTTTGTAAGTCCGCGTCCATATACCTGTAACCTCCTCCCCCTCCCCTTCCAGCCTCCCTGCCCTTTGAACGCGATGCACGCACAAAAGCAGAAAATGTCTCACAAATTGTACCACGAGGTGTTAATTTCGATGCGTCAACCCACTAAGCCCTCCAGCTGCCCACCAAATTCTTTGACATTATCTACTTGTTCCTTCTTTCCCTTCCCTCCCCGTAATCCGAAG
>NW_005803448.1:13553-14465 GCF_000240725.1 Microchloropsis gaditana
TTTCATCCATCTGTCACATAGGGAGGTTGGTAGCTGTGTGAAGATACCTTAACAGAAAATGGGTCCCAGGGAGGGAGGGAGGGAAGCATCAAGAAACCGGGCCTTCCGACGCGGGTTATGCGAAGCTTTAAAGGAGGAAGAGGAAGCAGGGAGGGGGGCGAAATGTTAAGGAAGGGGAGGAGGAAAAATAGACGGAAAAAAAAAAGAGGAAGAAAGGGAGAGACAGGAAGGGGGGAGGGGAAGAAACGAAGAAAAAAGTTGTAAAAAAAGGCCAATCAGGGCTCAACCGCGAAGTAGGAGGGAGACGCAGTAGCTTACATCATGCTGGGAATAAAAAATAAAAAGGGGGGGGGGGCAAAGGGCCCAAAATATGGCAGTGGGAACGAGAGGAAATCGATAACAAGGCATTACATGAAGCCTCTCTCCTGTCATCTTCAACGCGCACAACGAGCGTCAAATCGGCTTTACAGGAGTATGGGAAAGGAAGCAAATGTTCCTGATGGCAATACACGTGCGCACAACGAGGAAGTACATGTGAGGAGAGAAAGAGGGGGGGGAAGGAGGGAACTCCGTCGTGTCATCACTCTGGGCTATACAGAGAGCAGCGCATCACTTCCAATCCCTTCTACTTCCACTTGATCATAAAGGAAGAGGCATGAGAAGCTTCTTTCGAGTGTGTGCATCGAAGAATAAAAACATGAGGCGCAAGAAGGAGGGTTAGAAGAATAGAAAAAGAAAAAGAAAAAGAAAGAGCGTGAAAGCCACTGGTCTCCCTCCCTCTGTCGCTCTTTCGCTTTGCCCCCTCCCCCCTCGCAAGGACCCTCGCACCACCTATATTCTTCCTCTTTCTTTCTCCATCCACACCCAGACACTCCTACAGCCTGGGTCAACCTCCCAAGGCCCTTCCCTCCC
>NW_005803448.1:14475-20581 GCF_000240725.1 Microchloropsis gaditana
GTGCTAGGAGAGGAGGAAGGAAACGAAAGGCAAGGTTGGCAAGGTTGCGATGCCGATACATATATGTCCGAGAACTCCATAAATATATATATATCAAGTGCGCCACCCATCCCTCCACGGACCCCTCTGTGCCTCCCAGGGCCCGTTCACGCCGATGGAATGCTCACCGTGATGGTCGCCACGGTCGGGATCACGAGGGAGAAGACGAGGCCAAGGCGGGGTTGAAGTTTGAAGAGGAGGATCGTCCCCACCACTGCCTCCAAGAGCGCGCGCAGACCCCGGTCTCTCTGCAGGTTCCCGTACAGTATATCTGGGGTGGAGGGGCGGGGTTATCATGGGATTTAGATGATCCTTCACCCTATCCCGACCCCTAAAAGTTAAAGATTTGTTTCTCCCGGCGAAATCCTGTCTTAAGGTAACTGCAGGCACGCACAGCTTCTATCAACCCTCCTTTTTGGTCTTTTTTTTCCCTCTTTGTTGGCCTCGCCGCGGGCACCATGGCCCCTGTTTCTTTGCCTACCTTTGAGCCCGCTGATGTCTTGGGACAGGTAGGATGTTATCTCCCCAGGCCCTGCCCGGTCGAAGAAGGCGACGTCCTGCTCCAAAAGCCTGGTAAAGACAGCGTTCTGCCCCGTGCCAGAGAAAGGGTTGGTGTTAGGGTAAGGGTTAATACTACCACAAAATATATAATACACATATACTATGTGTGTCTCATGGCGTTGGAAGGGATCCTTTTTACCTCTGATATCTTTTCTTTATACCCCTCCTGCCCCCTCCCCGTCACGAGCAGGCATTTCTCTCACCTTGAGGTTCAGTACACCCTTGGAAAACAGTCCGGTCATGTGCCGGATGTATACCCACGTCAAAAAGGGTTCCGCCGAGTAGATGCATGCCAGCAGACGCAAGGCCTGCGAAAGGAAGAGGTGGCACATGCGGGGTTGTTTTCATTTTGTCAGACACATAGAGGAAGGATTCTCGCGCGATGCACATTCCATATCCTCCGAGTGAATGGCTTCTATCTATTCATCGTGCGTGGCCCTGTCACCCTGACTTGGCCTTAGTCTTCCGGTCACAGCCTTCACAATCCCAGCAACATTCCTGCGCCATGACAACTATGTGTTAACCTTAGCCTGATGCTGCTGGCTTGCTTCACAACGGCCGGGGCGGAGGATTCCCAACACCACTTCCTACCACGGTAGCCCCTTCTCAGCCACGCCTTGGGTGGATCGCCCCCTCCGCACAACGAATCACGCTTACGCACCTTGGTAAAGGCCGTTTTTCTTTCCAGCAGCGGCGTTTCAGCAGGCAGCAACAGGACGTTCACGACCCCCCCGTACCCTAACGGCACGGAAACGGCCGCAACCGTCGCCAGCACGGAAAAGACTCCCCCAATGGCCAGGTCTCGTTTACGCAGGCGGGTAGGAGAGTCTGAAGGTCCTGCAAAAGCGGCCCATTGAAGGTCGTGAGGGGTCGTGGGCTGGCGAGAGGCATCAAGGGAGGGAGGGGAGGAAGGAGGGGGGGACGTAGATGGCCTGATGGCCGGAGGAGGGTTGGCTGTCGTTCCCCCCCTTCGACGGAGGAAAGCAGGGATGAAGGATGAGGCAAGCATCGAGCTGAAACGCCTGATGGATGCACGTGGAGCAGAGGTTGGAAGGGTAGGAATTCTTGGAGATCGTGGCGGATAACCTGGGCGGAAAGGGCGAGAAATGCTGTGAACCTACATGGCCTTGCCTTCGAAAAGGATGCAACACACAGGACGGCCGGGAGTTTGGAAAATTTTTGATAATCGAGCGCGTGCTGCTTCGTCATATACTTGCATCAGACAAATAACGAAGTGATGGAGGCCGTTGTTATCATATTTTATTCTCCCTCTTGTCATAGGAAGGCAATTTCCTTCCATTTGCCGGCAAGATCGTGCGAGCAAGGAGACTTGGGGAAAAGGTCGATCGGTTTCCTACCTGATCCAAAACATGACCGTAGAGCAATTTTCTGTGGACGATGTATAGGAGTAGCCATATTAAGCCGCGCTTTTTGTGGGGGAGATCGTGGCGAGGTCCCGAGTGTTCGGAGAAGAGGAAGCACGTAGGCAATGGTGTCGGCCCAAAATATCAGGACCAGACAGAAGACCAAGGCCCTTGAGGAGACCGGCCATCGTAATGATCGTGACGAGAGTAATGACATGGTCACAACCGCTACAACTTTCCTGGGATGAAATGCCACGGATAAGGAGACTGAACGTTGAGCAAGATCGCTTGTGAGGCGAGCAAGCAAATGCAAAGGTTTGCTGCTTTTCGTGACACTTTGTGGAGTAAGGCCGCGCGAGCTCTGAATTCCGCACCACCATAGACTAACAAGTGTAAACGCATAATGTATTTAATGGTGAGGGCATTGGTTAGACGGATGCCGGGGCCGGCTGCGCGTTGAGGTCTCGCTAAAATAACGGAGGAGGGCGAGGTCAGTTCCGGTGTGAATTTGAAGACGTGAACCTACCCGTGGCATCGAATGGCTTTTGCCCACCTGAATCCAACCGTATCAAGATTTTCAAGAAAGCAACCATGACATGGGTTAGTGAACGAAGCTGGTGTGGGCGGCTATACTTTATTGAACTTTCCTACGGGGCATGTTGCCCTCAGGAGGCAAGCGGACTCGGACCGTGTCCAAACCCGCTGACGTACGTGTGTCAACATAAGCCTATATGTCATGAAAAACTAAATAATTACAGGATTTCTGAAAATTCTATTGTTTCACGTATTTGCGTCCAAGTGAAGGGTTTGGACTTCATATTACCTAATTCAAAACAGCCTCCTGACCCAAATTGAATTCTTTTGCCAAGGTTCAGGGTTCTTTTGCCACGCAGCCCCTCCTTACTATGTGTTGTGTGATTCAGATGGAGCGCTCCTCCACTTACATGATTTTCTCGTCCTCTCTTTTCTGCCTCAACACATACATTCCCTCAATTTCCGTTTGACTTTTCTCCCTTTTCGCGCAAAAAGTCAAGATACTTCCGGGTCGCATACAGCGAATCGGGCGTGAACTTGTCTCCAGCCTATTCCAGAAGCGGACAATGGGCAGAGAGGTGAGAAAAGAATCTGGAAAATCGATGGAAACGGCAGGAAGGACGAACAAGAATGCAAAAAGATGGGAAAATTTGGTCAAGAGACAGGGTACGCCATACCTCGACCCGAATAAAAACTTCCTCAAGCGTCATGGGATGCACGCTTTCGACTTCCTCCTGGGGGTTAAAGGGCCAATAAAGAAAGGAGACGAGCATAATCAAGGCAGGAACGAGGACAAAATTCACCTGAATGCGAAGCTCGGAACCTGTGGGACGTTGGTCGACGTCCTTGCCCCGATTCCCCCTCCCCGTGGGTACCCTCCGCCCTCTCTCCTTACCTTTTGCAATGTCAAGGCTCCGTCCCACACTACTTCCCAGGCGTCACCAAAGACACGAATTTGCTCATCTTGGTACAAGAAAGTGAACAAATGCTTTTTTCCCGCAGAAGGTGGAATGCCCAGCTCTTCCTCCGCCTCTCGATCGGCATTCTCGGCGTAGGTTTCGCCTGCCTGCGTACGGGAGGAGGAGAAGGGGGAGGAGGAGGGAGCGGGGACGGGGAAAAGAGGAAAGGAAGGACAGGGGTGAGAGGAGAGAGTTGATGTGGCCGCCCTTGGTCGTTGCGTAAGATGACACCTGTCCCCCGCATCATGATTTGCTTTTGCCTTCTCCTGCTTCCTGAACGTTTTGCTTTTGCCTTCTCCTGCTTCCTGAACCGTCCCCGCCACCTGCCCTCCCTTGGTCCGCCCCTTCACCCCTCTCCCTCCCTCCCTCCTGCCTTACCCCCACCACTCCACCGGCCACCACCTCGTAGTACCCAGGACAGTAGTCCTTGAGCATGGTTCGTTTCTGCACATAGTACTCTCCCTGGCTGTTTCGCGCAAAAATATAAGTAGAACGGTGCAACAGCCGTTCTTTGCGCTGTGGAGATGAAAGGAAAGATTGGCAGGCACGAAGATGAGGGAAAAGATGGAAGCAAAGCATGGTACAGGTGTCTGAGGTGTCATGGGCCCAAGGGAGCGGCGACGTGGCACACCCATGACTAAGATCGATGATTGTCGGCGTTGGCAGTGCACAAAAAATTATTCCAGCCTCGACGACGTACCATGATTTCCCGACGCTCTTGGCGCAATACTTGATTGCTTTCGTCAACAATGTCGACCTGATCGGACCATTCAAGACATAACTCGTGAGGTTAGCAAACAAAAATGCACAAGTTAAAGAGAAACGGTCCCCGAGATATGCATGACAAGCGAAAGCGGGACAAATATCACCTGAAATACCAAAGATATTAGAAGTCTTTCTATATCATGGAAAGAAGTTCCATTGATCCAAGGAGGGGGGGTGTCGCAGCAGTCTGCAAGGTCGCCAAATAAAAAAATCAGATAAATGGGACAGGGGAAAAGGAGCGTAGCACTTACAATTTCGTCCGCTGAGAGAGACATGTTGTTGACAGTGCTCGAGATTTGCCGCGATGTGCACGAGGATTTTATTGTGGGAAAATTTGGTCGGCGACGCCTGTGCGAGACTGAGGCGGTGCGACGACAGGGTTAACCATTCCATTTTGTACATCAAACACCAAACTGGGTGCGCACTAAGCAAAACTGAGCGTAAACATACAGTGGATTCATTTGTTGAGACCTTGCGCCCCTATTGATTGTCCTGAAAAGACAGTCGTGGACGAAATTGTTATCTTTGAAGTAGGTCCGCTTTATCTACTTGAGATGAACGAAAAACTTACATTTCTGACACATCAATTCAGTACGCGGATGCGATCTATGAGACACAATGTCTTTTAAAAACTTTAATCCTCACCAGGTATATGTCACCTGGATATCAACAATGTGGCGCCTCGTTTCTTTTTTTTGGAAGGGTATTTTAACCCTTTCCTCTTGTCCCTCCCGGTTCCCAATCTCTCCTCCTTCTCCTTCCGACGCCATTTATTTTTACGGCGTAGCCAGTCAATCAAACCATTTCCGCTGGTATAAAGTCCAGATTGGTACAACTTAACAATTTGAGTACCTTGATTCAAGGTGCGAGGCCGTCTGGCTTTTTTTTTAATTGACACTGAATGGGACACGACTGATGCCTTCCATGACGTTGACCACGTCGAAACCATTCTCCATGGTTTTCCTTCTTTTCCTCCCATTCCTTTTTCGGGTCACATCATCAGTTCTATCAACAAAGTGGCTACGCATTCCTCATGGATATGGACGCTGAATCCACCAAGATGGGGTCGTCCGCCGCGTCTTTTTCTCCCTCCCTCCCTCCTTCCCTTTCCACCTCCTCGCTGCCGGAGGCAGACGGCGAGATAGCGACGGAACAAAATAAAACCACGGACCATGCCAAACTCACTTTTCAGGCGACGGTCGTGCCCGCAAAATTCGCCACAGCCAGCACAAAGACCACCGAAACGTCAGCGGCGGGTTCTTCTAGGTGTGTATTTGTTCATATGTACAAGTGCCCGCAAGTGAGGAAAAGCAGGAGGTAGATTGATCTCCTCTTTCCAACTCCCCTTCGCTTTTTGACTTCCTGCTCTCCTCCTACGCACAGCCCCAAGAAACCCTCCGCCGCCGTCAACACCACCAGCAGCCCTCCTCCTTCCATTCGTCTTCCTACTTCCTCCCCCTACCCCTCGTCTGCTGCCGTTTCGCCCTCCTGCCCTCGCCCTACCTCTTCACCTGCCCGTTCTTCCACCTCCACTGCCGCATCGCCTTCCCTCTCTCCCGCCCACTCCGGCATGGTAGCCTCTCCTTCCCCTCCCTCCGCCGTTTCCTCCTCCTCCTCCTCCTCCTCCCCCTCCTCCTCCTCCTCCCTCCCCGACGAGAAGACTCTTGTCCGTTGGTGTCAAAGGGTGGTGGCAAACGACATGGGGTTGAAAAATGAAAGCCTCCTGGACGATGACTTCTACTTCATCGGGCCCTTCGACGGGTGCGAGACTTGCTGCCCTCCCTCCTTCCCTCCCTCCTTTCCACTCTTTCTCCCTCCCGCCCCCCCTCCCTCCCTCCCTTCTTTCAGTTCTCTCTTCCTCTCCTTTCACCTCTATTTTATAGC
>NW_005803448.1:20591-21027 GCF_000240725.1 Microchloropsis gaditana
CTTTAGAACCTTTGATGCTTTTAGAATTTTAAATTATACATATTTATGTATATAGAGAAAGCAAAAACAGGCATTAAACAGATGCATGATCCATCATCCTTTCTTCTTCCTCAGCAGGTCTTGGGAAAGCGTCCTCCCCCGAACCTCCTTTCCCAGGCCCCTTGAAACCTTCCAGATTCATCACTACGCTCGTTATTTGGTAGATACTGTGTGTTTTTTCATAGACTGCTTAAGATGTAGCATTGCACGGCGCATTTGACTTGCATTTTGGGAGAAGATTTGGCGGGAAAGGCAGGAGGAGAGGGAGGGAGGGAGGGAGGGAGAGAGAGAGGAAGGGAGGGAAGGAAGGAGGGAGGGGGCAACCTCATCTTCACGCTTTTCACAGGGCTGGAGCGAAAGGAAGCTGATTGCTTCCCCTCTGTCTTGCCGCCAGGTA
>NW_005803448.1:21037-21299 GCF_000240725.1 Microchloropsis gaditana
GGTAGTGCCCCACTGCCGAGGGTGCCATCAGGTCCGTGTGCTTTCCTTCCTCCACCACCTGGAGAAAGGGGGGGAGGGAGGAAGGGAGGGAGGGAGAGTGGGAGAAGGGGAGAGAGGGAGGCTTGAAACATAACTGTAAGCCAGATAGAAACAGTAAAAAGGCCGCAGCACTTCAAATGTGCTCGCCCCCTCTCCCTCCCTCTTTCCCTCCTTCCCTCCCTCCCTCACCCTCCCTTTCTTGAGGACGATGATACGGCTGGCA
>NW_005803448.1:21887-22124 GCF_000240725.1 Microchloropsis gaditana
ATGATGCCGTTCTGTGAAACTCCAATAGGGTGTGTCCTATGGCCTCAGACCGTCAGAAGCGCTCTTGGAGCCATTCAAGCGCTTCCCTCCCCCCCTTTCGAATCGCCTTCAAGCACCGCGCCACACCCTACTAGTACCACCGAAACCCTTCCGTTTAACATCTTTAAGAAAAGATAGCAAGGCAATGGATCCCTACCATCAACGTCGGATCGCCAGCAATTTCTTCCTCCGTGCGAC
>NW_005803447.1:0-1316 GCF_000240725.1 Microchloropsis gaditana
AGGGAGGGAGGGAGGGGGGGAGGGCAGCCGGGGAAAGCCTGTCCACATATGTGGTTGCGGTGAAGCAAGACATCTACACCTATACATTGATGGAAAGGGAAGGAGGGGAGGGAAACCGGTACCATCTTGCACCCGGGGCTCCCCTTCGCCCGTTCGCATCCCCCTCTCCTCCCTCCCCTAGCCTTCAGGAGGGGGAGGACCTGAGGGAGGACGGGGCGGAGGACGGGGCGGAGGAAGACGACGAGTCCAACAGCATCGTGGGCGTGACCCTGACGGAGGATGGGACTGTGGTGGTTGCCGCCAAGGTAGGAGGACACGCTTCTCGAAGGAGGGAGGGAGGGAGGGAGGGAGGAAGGGCAAGAGGTAGGGGAGGGGGTCTGCTTTGCTCCTTCTTTGCTCTCTCACTGTCTCCCCTTCTTCAACCTTCCCCTGCTCGATGTCTCGTGACTGGTAGGGAGGGAACGTTACCGCCCTGCGTCATAACCCTTCCCTTGCCGCCTCTACGCCCACGGCCCAAGCCGGGGAGAGCGCTCTGCGCCCGGTGGCCTACTTCCCTCTCTCCCGCGTGGTCGCCTCCTCCGCCCCCATCCACATTTCCAACTCCTTGGCCGTGCACGGGCAGGTGAGGACTCCCTTCTTTTTCTTTGCCTCTTTTTTTCGCGCCAAAAAAGCGTGGATTGGGAAGTTCGCACCCAGCGGCTTGCTCTGAGCTGATCTGGGTACCTACGCGTTGATTGTCCTGTGACTGACGCCATGAAGGAGTCTCATTGCGGACACGCCTATATAATTCTTCTGGTCGACTTGCAATGCTTGATTGAAAGGAAGAGTATGATGGGGGTTGGACATTGGCCCACATTTTAAAGACTCGCCAGCACGGCTTCTTCCCGTTCCGATGGCCCTCCCTCCCTCCCTTCCTCCCTCTCTTCCTCCCTCCCTTGTTCCCAGGGAGTCTACATCGTCACACAGGAGGAGATGGTACGCCTGGATATGGACACATCCTCCGCGTCCTTGAAGTTCCGATGGGCCACTCCCTACGGACGAGGCGGACTCCCTGTAAGGGGGGCGAGGGACAAGGAAGGAGGGCGAGGAAAAACGACGCGGGCATGAACAAGGAGCCGGAATGAGACCGCTGCGTCTTCCTCTTCCTCATTGCGGTCTTCTTCCTCCTTCCCTCCCTCCTTCCTTCCCCCCTTCGCCTTCCCATCCCTCCCTCCCTCCTTCCCTCCCCCAGTGGTACACGTCCCGTCTGGGCCCGGGCTCGGGCTCAACGCCCTCCTTGACCTCCTGCCAAGGCCGAGATATGGTGGTGATCACCG
>NW_005803447.1:1462-8791 GCF_000240725.1 Microchloropsis gaditana
AAAGAATGGGAGGGCAGCCGTTGACAGCAGCTGCTGCGGCGGCTGCGGCGGCTGCGGCTGTCACCGCTCCTGTGGGAGAGGCACAGGAAGTGGTAAACGGATCGAAGCTGTCGATCGCTGAGAGGGACATGGGCGAGAGGAGGGAGACTCCGTCAAAATCATGCCACAAGTCAAAGACGTAGTCTTTTGGGCTAAAAGGAGGAAGCGGATGGCCTTGGCCCAAGGGCTGGTAGTAAGTTGGATTCAGGTTGCTATCATGTACCCCCCCGGACGCCGTCGACCTTCCGTCTCCAGCCCCTGTGTCCTGAGCCTGCAACACCGGTTGAGGATCGGGCTGCAAGGCATGCAGTGGTTGCGCGTAAGTCTTCTCGGATGGGATGTATGCCCGTTCATTGCCATCCAAAGCATTTTCTTGCGCTGCCGTTGTGCCCGTCAGGCTGACGTGCCCGGCCGCTGCATGCGGGGCACCGGCGGGAATGGAAACATGGGCCACGGCATTCTCAACGCAGACCCGAGCATCTGAGGGTGTAGCATTGTCCGATGTAGTGTCGAGGAAGGCACAAATTTCTTGCTCGTCCCTCGACGCATTTGAAGCAGAGGTAGTGTCGGAGGAAGAAGGCGAACCTGTCGAAGACGTCGTCCAGGCGGAGGCAAGCGATGCCGTAGATGCCGCAGAATAGGGGGATGCTTGAGAAGTGGCACACGTAAATTCAGTGTTCCAGGCGCTCATGGCTGTATTTGGATCGAAGTTTTTGATCTGTGACAGTCTGTATGGAAGAGGTAATCAATGTGGTGCGAATGGGTGTAACCGATGCATGGGGCGCAAAGCCATCCAGAAAGCTTCCATATGGGCGTATGTTGCTCCCTCAGGCGACGGATTGATAGTAGAACTAGTCAGACTTGATGTTTAATAGCACCGGCACATTTTCTGAGCATGTTGGCAGTACTTGGGAAGAACTGTACGACACAAGCATCAAGGGCTCAAATCAAGAAAGGAAGTCAAGACTGGTGATTTCGAAGAAGGCACGTATAACGACAACATGACCTTTCGTACAACGGCTACCCTCCGCAGTCGCACGAAGGGTTGGGATGCCCCGCCCCGACCCGTGGAACACGAGTACATTGATTAGACGTTTCTCAATGAGGTCCTGCCAAGTGCGTACACTGTACGTAACTTAGCTCAAAAACAGGTCTCTTGCAAAAAAATGTTGATGATGTTTTAATTTAACACATATTTGCACGATTGGTGGGAAAAATACATCGATTTACGACTTGAAAGCAGCCTAACTAGGGTCAGGAGGTATGTTCCGGTCGGCACAACGAGCCGTTATTTTTCAAATTTTTGCTTCCGTTGTCGAGACCGTGGTTATTATTCAAAGCCACCAACTCCACATGTTGGCCGCGTCACCATGATGATCATGCCATCATGCAAGTCATTTTTTATACTTACGTACATAATGACAAGGCGCGAAGAAATTTTGCGACATGTTTGTAAGTGCATATCGAAGTGACATTTCTTTCGTTTCTCTCTTCGCCTTCAGAACTTGAGGTTTTCTCAGCCTCTCCCTACAAAGATACTTCAATTTAAGCTTGTTGGTATAAATATTATAATCAATAATAAATTTATTGTTAATAATAATAACAATATTATTATGTTCTACTCAAACCACAAGATATTTATCAGTCCCCCTTCCAAGCTTTCAAATTTTATCAAGATGCCCGGGATATCGACATGTTGGTCCTGTTAAGTATTTACTTGAATTAGCTCCTATACTGCAAACCTTGAAGCATACATAATGGCTAATCGAGCAAAATTACAGTATATCGCCTTTCCCCATTCATATTCAAGCATCAACCGCATCTTTCCCACATGTTGACTTCTCCATGTCAGGCCACTGTCGGTCCCTTCATCGTCTCGCTCTTTGTTCCTGCATCACTCCCATTCCTCTTCATTTCTTCGCTCTCTCATCCTTGCCTCTTCCCCTCACGCAGGTTACGCCCTTTGTCCATCATCTGTTGCCTCTCTTCATTTTCATAAGCGTCGGCTGCTTTTGCGACTGTTCACTCCGGCCATTAAGTGCTCAGACTCTTCCCCCGAACGACCGTGTTTGTCTCACTCTCTGATATCCACGTGGTCCATCCTTTCAACTCCCCTAAGGCATCATTTTGAAACCCTATTAATGAATAACATGGCTGAAAGGCATGAGAAAATGGAGAATATCATCAACGCGCGGAGTACTTATCAACAGATCTAATCAGCTTAGGCATTCTCCGCATGTAAATCATGGTAAGATGTGTTGTAATAAAATGTTCCGGGGCTCGCTCGCTCATCATCCTCCGCTCCTTTTGGTTCGCTTTCTATTTTACAAATGCTGCGCTTAATGCGCCGCATACTCTTATACACCCCCAATGGTTATCTTCATCAAGTGTCTCACCACCCTTTTCTTCTCCCTATCTTTCCAATCCCTCTCCCAATTCACCCAAATTAGTCGCCAGCCTTCGCATGCAGTCTGACAACAAAGATCATGGACGATCACTTTACAACAAGAAAAGATGACGCCTTTACAGTTACTAAGTCAGCCCAATCACTGCTTTACAAGCAGCAGGAAAAAGCGAGCCTTTGAGAAATCTGTCGAGAGAAATCACACGACATGCTTACAGCTGCCTCACTTGACTTGATGGCCTTACGACAATTTTGTGCGTCACAAGCGTCACGCATAATGCGGCTACTTTTCCTAGCAAAGGGGATGGGGATCTAAATCCTCGGAGTAGACACAAACCACTCTCTTCTTTCTTTAAGCATGAGAAGTCTTTATCTCAATTAAGATGGCACCTGAAATGCGTCCCATCTTTGGAATATGAAATCGATTTTCTCAAACCCATCTTTGAGGACCTTAAATGGCGATCACACACCGGATTGCTCAATCCTGGACGACCTCTGGAAGTCTTCGTAGGGTCGGTTGATTCTAGGTTAATCCCTGATCATATTTGCCCCGGCAATAGCTTAACATGTCTTCCCCTTCATTGAACATTTCATTTATTGGTAGCCTGTAAAGTGTAGTTTATCCGAGTCGCCAAACTCTTCGCTAATGATACAAAAGGACAAATTCCCTTAAAAGGATGAATCAATGTACCCGACGGCCTCCGCGGCGGCAGAGTTTCTGGGTACGTGCAAAAATTCAATTTACCGTCCCTCCATCTCCCGCGGTAAAGCTTCGGCTCCCAAGCCGAATAAAAAGTCTAACAGACATTCAAATGTACTTAACGATCATAAGATCATTATCATGTCAATTTTGTTTCCGAAACGAGGCGCTCTGATGTGTTGGGGGCATGCGAAGGCTGCGCCGTAGCCCATGAGATTCCTCCGTGCATCCGTTACCCATCCTCACGATCAAGCCGCAGGGCAAAGGTCGGACTCCTGAGTACAGGGATCGAGACACATGACCCACAACCTGGATGACGATGTATATAAACATACAAGCCTGATAAAGCACTTTGTGTCATATTTATTGTGCTGTGCATGGGCTTGACGGACTGTATCGGCGGCCCATACACCCTGCGACGTAGGCCCATGTGTAACACCCCGATCACGCCCTTCTCAATTTCATTTGCTGATCTCCTGTGTATAGTCAGCCTGGTTTCTTCACAGCCTTTCATGCGACTACTGTTTTGAATGTTAGCCAATTTGTAACTTCTGGTAATCTTCTTATTCTATTGACTTATTCTGAGCCTTTATATTCCGCCTTCACTGCAGAAATCCGTAGCCCTCCGCCTAGTCGGCGCATCCACTTCGTTTTCCCGGAAGCAACCACTTTTGCATTGCGATTGTGTGCATTTTTCTTCTTCAACGCCTTTGTGTGCAATTCACACCGCTTTTTCCAAGACGGGGAAGCTACTCTTTCACATTTACCTCTGAATAATCGATAGATTCGGCTAAGACATGGAGCGACCGCTGCCCACAAGGAATTCGGAAAGCCACCCCATGTCACTATCACCTTCCCCCCTATATGAAGAAATCTCACCAGAGACAGCAGCCAATACGTACCCTGTAATCTCCGTTCCCAGCATTGGGCAGAGGAGATGCAACCCGAAAAGGCACCGACCACGCCCGAGCTGTGTTCCCGCCCTGGTCCCCGACTCCTTGGCCGTTCAAAATTTTCTTAAGTCCATGCGGGACACGCTGCCCTCATCACGGAAACGTCCCGCACCGTCCTCGTACTCAAGGCCAGGTCTCCTCTCCTCTGTCACAGCTGGGCCAGAGAGGCAAACGAAGAATGCCCGAGCCCTCTCCCTGCACCCACTGCGGCAGGACACCACCTCTCCTCCTGCCCAGCACGTAAACTTTCGGCCCATCCAAGAATCTTTCCTTTTGGAAGTATGCATGCTGCCCTTTTTCATGAAACAAGGTTTTTCCCACGTACAGGCTGCTGACCTGCGCTGTCAAAAAGAGTACAGGGGCGGCAACACGAAGGACATAGCTAGGACGAGCAGCAAGCCTGTGGACCGACACTGCTTCCCGCATGGACGGCGCGCGGGGTACACTACTGAGAGGACCAAGAGACCGCTGGAAGGAAACCTTTCGAGCGGGGGGGCTCCAGGGGGAAAGGAGGGTGTACGCAAGCGATTTGAATTCCAACGTGTGATCTCCCCCGCCGACAGCACGGCCACCACGTGCAGCGACGTGTCCATCCTCTGCGACGATACCTTGGGTGGATATGGAAGCGCTGGCACTGGCTCCTCCCCCCCCCTCTCGGGACGTGGGCGGCCCATGGCCAAGACTGACCGGGCCCCCACCCAGTCTGCGGCCTCCTCCTTGTCTTCCCCCTGTCCTTCTTCTACGAGCAAAGCCTGCGCCGCGGCAGCCTTCCGCTCCCCGGTTGCTACGGAATCCACGCAGTGCAGGGGAAAGACCACGCCTTCGGTGCCTCCCCATGCTTTGGCAGTGAGCAGCAAGGAAGCCCAGAGGTGCGCGTCGGCCGGCCGTTCGACCTCATCCGCCTTTACCCCTTTCCATTCTCCCCGCTCCTCGGTGCCCTCTCTCTCTTGCACGAATATGGGACCGCTCCTTTCTCCTTCCTCCTCGTCTCCCTGCTCGTCACCCCTGTGGGAAGGGGTCTCCATCACCCATCCTTCCCCAGCGCCGATCTCACTCGTCTGTCATACGCACCCGTCGGCACAAGACAGTCTCTGCGATGCAGCGTGGGAGGAAGCGCGCTGTGTCATTATGGGTGGGAAACAAAGCATGGAAAACCTAGGAGAGGAGGAAGATATCTTAGCCCTGTGCGACGGCATGGACGCCTTTTGGGATTCTTTTTTGTACGAAGAAAAGAGGAGGAAAGGAGAGGACGAGGAGGGCAAGGATGCGATGAGGGAAGGCTCAGAAATGGACGAGCTCAAAGAAATTTTCACCGCCTTGGAAGGCCCCGAAAGAGGGGACGTGAGAGAGGGGGAGGACGGCAGCGGGGCTTGGTTCTAGGCCAGGGGAGGCTTGGACACGTAAAAAAGTAAAGTGGTGCGGGCTTCGGAAAAACAACTGGGACCAAAGAAAACGACAGCCGTGATGGGTACGGATGGATAGCGTCGCAAGCAGACATTCTTGAAGTGACGAAGTTTAGCGGAGACCGTGGTGTGCGGCCAAAAACAAAGATTTCCTGTCCTGTGAATATGCACGTGTGGACCCCTGTGCTTACCAGGTCCAAGTCGAGGCTGCAAACATGCTTCGCTCGATGAAAAAGAGCGATCTCCATATTTATATTTTGCCAGAAATATTTGGTTGGCGAATCTAATTGAAAGGTTCAGTGACATGAGGTAAGAATTGAATGATTGGGCATCGGAAGATATCAAGCAGGAAATGATGAAGTCCATTCAGGATTCTGGTCTTGGGTACAAGCTAATGGAGGTTGAGGGGGTGAATGTTTATATAAAAATGAATGGCCTCGGGATGGAGGAGATCACGACATAACTGATGAGGGTCTTTGTTGAGACTCCGTGTACTTTTACGCGGGAGAATGTGTGTAATTTGCGCGGTTTGCGCAATTTCTACTAAATAGTTTTCACGCGCGTGACGCGAAATGCTGGATGTATTGTTCGACAACATCGTTGCTACTTATCCATCTTTCGCTGGTCACTGGGGTTTCATTAGCATTCAATGCAACGATAACTTGCTTTTCTGTCAGAGTTACTCGCTTCACGATTCTTCATGATTTTTACATCATGATTGACGCGAATTTTACATGAATAGAAGAAATTGGGCGCAAAAGGGTTCGGTAGCCCGAGGGGAGGGCGACGACGCTTGGACGTGTGAGGGGGTGGAGCAGCATCATGATACCCGGATATTCAGAGGTTCCCGAAGAAAAAAGCGTGAGAATTGTGTCTGGTTTGGACCGTGCTGATGTACGAATACGTTCGATAGGTAGGGGATGGCCAACACGATAATAATACGCTCCATGAATTTTTATGTTTTTTGTGTCCATATTATCGGGAAAGCAACAAAGAGAATACTCAGCTGCCTCACCTCCTGGGTCCCCGTTGCACACATATACAGCATTCAAAAGCTCACGAAGACGCCCCGCATACTTCACGGTCATGAGGTCGTTGCACCAAGGCAACGAGATGCCAAATGCGGAATGGGAGTTGGACAGGTCCTCGTGGCCTATCGTCCACGGGTCAAGGGAGTCTTTAGACTACACCTCTCTCCCCACACCCCTCACAGCGGCCTTGCACTTTTACAATTCTCAAGGTCTGTCTCCTTCGGCTCGCGCCGCTTCCTCCTTCACCATGTTGCGAGATGACACCGAGGGCGTCGATGACAAAAAAGGTGAAGAAGAGGAGGGAAAAGTGTACCGACGAGTCATCGATGCCATGCGGGAACTCCTCCTGGCAAAAGGCCAGGAGGACGGTGCCAGAGCAGTCGAGGATGCGATACACGCGTACATGAGAAAGGGAGGAAAGCGATTTTCCATGGCAAATGCGAATCCTGTTTCTATCATCACTGAGCGAGTGAATGAGCAGGAGCAGCGCTTGTGGACGAGTGGATTTAAGCATGTCTTAGTCTTTCGACAAGTTCTCGGGGCTCCGACCCTTGAGGTGAGGAGGGAGAAGGCAGGTCACTATTGACCGCCCAACTTTCTTTCTTTTTCTCATCCCTTCTGTGCCCCATCCCATTACTTCCCGGACCGGCGGCTTTATTAGAGGGCATCCAGCCCTCGCCCTCCCCATAACGCCTCCTCATGCATGACCTATTCCTCCCTTTCTTCCCTCCTAGTTGCTGGCCGAATACGAGCACGGGGGCTTCGATTTCCATTACCACGGGTCGTACTCGTTTGTAGC
>NW_005803447.1:8801-8986 GCF_000240725.1 Microchloropsis gaditana
TCCTAGTCATGGGCAGGAGATCTCTTGACACCCGCTTGACCCCAACCTTCGCCCCCCTCCCTCCCTTCCTACCCGCGCACGGCCACCGACTGCTCGGAAGTGAGTCGGGAGGCGTCGACTTTCGCGCCAAAATCGACGGGCGTGCGTGCTATCTCCTCACCTTCAGGGACGGAGGGAGGGAAAAA
>NW_005803447.1:8996-9164 GCF_000240725.1 Microchloropsis gaditana
CCCTCCCTCCCTCCCTCCCCTCCCATCGCACATTACAGAACGCGGCCAGCTCCTCCTTCCCCTTGACGCCTGGGGCGTCCGTGCACTGGGTGTCGGCGTCCAAGCCGTCCGTGCCCACATAATTGTTCACAACGAAGGCCTTACACCTGCAACGGGAAGAAGGAGGGA
>NW_005803447.1:9311-9899 GCF_000240725.1 Microchloropsis gaditana
TACACCTCTGGTCCCCCTTCCCCGCCCGCCTAGGCTGCCATGACTCCTGACGCACCCAGCTTGGCACCTGACGATAACCTCAATCGTTGGTGGTGCTCCTCTTGCTCCTGTTCATGCTGCTGTTCCAGCCGTAAGAGTTGCTGTTGGTGTTGGCGCTCGCGGGCGGCGGCCGCCGCCATCGCTTTCTTGCTTTTGCTGCGACGCGCCTTGGGATACAGGCATTCGTGGCCCCGCTTAAAGAGACCGCATTCCTTGCATCGATATTTTCCTCGCTTCATCCCCTTCGCCGGATTAAGGCCGCTTTCCATCCCACCCTCCCTTTCTCCTCCGTCCCCCCTCGCGGTAGGCAGGAAACTTTTTTGGTGCTGCGCGTCGCGCATGCGTCCTGAGGTCATTCGTCGGCGTTTCCCCCGACTCTGGCTGTCCCCTCGGTCCATCACTAATGTTAAGCGAGTCTGACCAAGGTAGTTGTCTTCTTTCTTGACCGAATATTGCCGAGGTCCAGAGTTCAGGAATTGGCCATATTCCATCTCTTCTTGATCCTCGTTCAGCTCGTCCTCGTCAATTTCCTCCTCTTCCTCCTCCTCT
>NW_005803447.1:9909-22085 GCF_000240725.1 Microchloropsis gaditana
AGGGAGGGAGGGAGGGAGGGAGGGAGGATGAGCGAGTCGACGGGTCAAACTAGGCCACAGGAAGCGGTTGGGGCAGGCAGGGTCCCCGTCGGCGAGAAAAGAAGAAGTAGGAAAGGAGATGGGAAGCTCTCTCCTCCTTGTCAGAGCACTCCCTGCCTTCACCTCCAGAGTTCACATCCGAGTCAGCCGAATGGAGCCAGGCAGCGAAGGCGGAGAGAAGGAAGACGTACCTTGGAGAGAAGCCCCTCCACCGTCGTCTGCGCGCGCGGCGATCCTGCCCTTCCTTCCTCCTTCCCTCCCTCGCCCCCTCCCTCCCCCCCTCCCTCTCCTTGAAGATCCAGGTGGAAAGGCAGGAGGGTGGCGGCAAATTTGGCGCCAAAGACAGAGACGACGTTGTCACGGAGGGAAGGCGTGCCTTGCGTGGAGAAGAGCGCTTGTCTGCGAAGGTGGGAAAGAGGGAGGGAGGGAAGGAGGGAAGAAGGGAAGAAGGGAAGGAGGGAAGCAGGAAGGGAGGGAAGGAGGGAGGGAGGGGCACGGGCCTGGAATTGTTAGCAAATCGTGCGAAAAGGGCCTGACGCGAACACGTAGGAGCACCAAGCCCCGCAAAAATAGGAGGGAGGGGGGGAGGAAGGGAGGGAGTCAGGGAGGGCAGGAGGGAAGGACAAAAAGGGTGGAAGGAGCGGCTGTCACCTGATGCCTTTCGCGCCCTTGGTGTTGGAGCACGTGATCCGCACATTCGTCGCGACCAGGGCGTAGGCTTGAAGATTCCTTAAGAGTTTGGCGGACTGCTTGGGGACCGTCCTAGGGGAGGGAGGGGAGGGAGACAGAGGGGGTAGAGGGAGAGGAAGGAGACGGTGAGGAGGCAACCGGCTCTCTAGACCTCGCGTATCCCGCGCCGCCCGTCCTCCCTTCCTTGTCTTGTCTCCCTCCCACACCGTTTGAACTCCGCCCTCCGCACGGGCAGGGGCTCGAAGAGTCTGGCCACGCAGACTGTGGTCCCTCGCTGGCGGGCGGTTGGGGTCTGGGAAAGGATCTTGCCGCTCCTGGGGCGACAAAAGGGAATGAAAGGGCTAGGTCAGGGTGAGGCGCCTTTGCCAGTTGAAAGGAAGCTGGGGCACCTGCCTCTTTCTACCCTCCCCTCCATCCCTCCCTGCGCGCGCAGTCTCCCTTCCGCGTCGACTTTGTGACCCTCTTCCCTTTTCCTACCTACCCCTCTCTCTCTCCACCACCCCTTTTCTCCTTCCCTCCCCATCCTTGTCTCTCCACCATCCTCCCTATCCCACGCACCGGTCATAGACGATCTTGGCGCCAATGTCCTCGTTTTCCCCTCGTGTGCTCACTTCGAAGGCCCCCGCAATCTCACACAGAGAGGACAGGGCCTCCCCCCGAAAGCCGAAGGAAGCGACTGATTCTAGATCGGCGAAAGTGGAGAGTTTGCTTGTGTGATACTTGAGGGTCAGGGCCTTAAAAAAGGGAGAAAGGGAGAAAGGGAGGAGGAGGTGAGGGAGGAAGGGAGGAAGTAGCGGAGACTCAGAACAGACATATGACTTATATATTCAGATAGCACGAGGGCCATAAGCAAGACACGATTTATTTTACAAGCAGGCTCGTGTAGCCTGAAACATGTGCATTATCACGAACCTGGCAATAGGGAAAAGCAAAGAGGGTGTATCCCCCTTTCACGCCCTGTCCTCTCCTCTCCTCCATTTCTTGTCACGCACCTGGAAATTCTGCGGCGCAACACCACTTCCATTGTCTGAGACCTCAATTGATTCCACGCCCCAATTTTTCAATTTAACCTCGACCTGCCGGTACACCAGGGGAGGTCAGTGAAGAAAGGGACCTGATCCATGCTACAGTACCCACCACGTTCTTACCTGTGTGGCCCCGGCATCCAAAGAGTTCTCCACTAGCTCCTTCACAGCAGTGGCTAGGTCAATGACCACCTTTGGTAGGAAAACAATTTGAATAAAGGAAGAATGGGATGCGTGGAAGTGCCTCAGTCTCAGTTTGCGTCTTGTACCTGTCCTGAACAAATTCGCGCAACCGAAGATCGATCGATCGCCTTGATTTCGGGCGCTGCACGCTGTTGCACGTGCTGATTTGTGGGGGGCTCTTGCTTTTCGTCCTCCTCCATCCTGTCTGGTCTTTCCCCTTCCTCTTTTTCCACACAGGCCCTTGGGGTATCTCGCGCGAACAGCGACGGGACGACAATGTCTTCGTCCACATGGGCGGCAAAGGAATCCATTTCTCCCTGATCCCTAACACTTTGAATGTAAGGTAACATGAGAGGGGAGTCTTCCTGAGTACTTTGTGACTCGTGGAGGTGTTACGAGACGTGGTTCCGAAACTCCGACGGCGAAAGCGAGGACAACGTTCGCCGTTCGGGGGTAACCCTGGAAACTAAATAAGCTCGCAGCAAGACAGTAAAAAGTAAAACCATACTTCGCACCCAGGACTAAATTCTTTCCCAACGGTGGGCGTAGTGAGAGTTTAAAATAAAAAAAAACTGAGATGAGATCTCGTGGATGACAGGAGTGCAGTGTTGAGCGGCTTCGATTCTCGCTTAGACGGAGGATTTATGCCAGAATTGCACCAGCTGAGTATCGCATCGTTCAAACACGCAATCAAGTCGATACTGTCTTCAAAACAGATTAGAACTTTGACTTTTATTGGTGCCGTGACTTTTTAATGCTAGATCTAAGTCAAGTATATTTCCGGATACCTGGAGGTACTTTTGGATTACCTCACTCTCAGATTTTAAGTAACGGCGCTTACGAGCTGTCAGCGAGGAAGGCAGCGCGCATTTTTTTATTTGATAGAGACGTGAGGAATAATTATTATCATTATGATCATGACCAGACAAATAAATCAACGGCAATAAATTGTGTGTCAATTTCACGTATTTAAATCATATCCATACGCTCTCGCTCCCCTTAACACACGCGCATATCCCTTTTGATCCAATTTATTTTTCCATGTCAAGTGTTATTAGCGCGTCCTACACATACACACTCATATGTATGCTTTATTTATACTTTAGACTTCGTCAGTGTCATCCATGTCGCCCATCGACAGATTTTATCGTTGTACGGGAAACTAATTAACACTCTTTTCATCTAGTTTAAAATAAAAAATGCATTCGATGCCCCGAGTTAATGCATGGGCACAAAAGGCACGTGATATGGGAAAGATGAGCACAGTCGCCAGCTCAACAAGCTCCTGTGGAAACACGGTCCCCTCCGACATGCATCATTCTTAGACTCACTGTTTCCTCCACAGTAAACTTCAGCACTACCTCCTCTCCGCTCCTTCTCAACTAAGCACAAGCAACATGATCTTGTTTTCTAATAAATGTATCATCCAAGGATCTTTCAATGAGTCGCTCCTCCTTTCCCTCGCTTTCGCTGTCCTCTTCTCTCGAGATCAAATACCTACCAAAATGCTCCTAGTACGCCTCCCCTCCTTGCTCTCTTGTCTAGCATGTCATCTGATTACAAATTTATTGGTCGAATCAAAAGCCATTCCATCCGATGAGGTCACCTCTAAGTAGTACTCTCTCCCCTTCACGAGCTGTTCTGCCCCTAGACTATCCCGTGGTCTCCACGACCACACCTGCTGCCGCGTGAGCATGTGTGGCTGGGACGGCAGTGTCGCCAGCAAGACATCTTCCCCCTTCTCTGGCACCGCCCGCACCGTCAGCGTCGCCATTTGGAATGTTCCCGGAAAATTCGAGAGGACCAGGGAATAATTTTCATCAATTTCCACTGCATCCACGCGGGGAGGGAGCTCACGTAAGAGGGCGTAGGGGTCCGTGCTGTCAGGTATTAACAAGGTGAGCGCTGCAGAGGCCTCCCGTGAAAGCAGTGCTTTCACCTGCTCATCGTCTTCTTCCACTTCTGCTTCTTCCAGTTCGAAACGCAAGCCGTCGGCAGAAAGGACACGATGAAAGGCACTGGTGCTTGCCGTCGTGCGACGCGTCACAGGCGCCGACGCCAGCCTCGTGACTGCCGTGGCCCCCGAACCGGCGAAGGTCGTGGATGGGACATAGAGGCTAGTGGTACGATATACGACGAGTTCGCACACACTGGGAGGGGCAGGCATTCCCCCGTCGTTTTCCCCGTCAGTCGCGTTCGCCGCCACAGCCGCCGTGTGCTCCACCTCCTTTTGCAATGCCAGAGTCAGAGCTTTGGTGCCCGTGGATGTCTTTAATTTCCGAGAGATCTCATCCGTAACATTCTTCCAGTCGCTGACTAAGTAGGCCTTGAAGCTTTCCTTCCGTCCACATGCCTCTTGATTCGCTACCTCGGCGGGATCGATGCTTCCATAATCAAAGGTCGCGTCGCTCTCTTCCATTTCCGCGTCGCCCTCCAAACGGAGGTAGGGGTCCACATTCTTGCTGCTTTCCCAGGACGGCTCCACCCGCAGGTGCCAGCGGTCCGATAAGCCCAAATTGACAATTGCTTCATGCAAGGCTGCGGCCATCTCTATTTTGTTTACGCCAGCGACAGCAGGCGAAGCGCCCGAGGAAGACAGAGGTGGTGCTGCAAATGGAGTGAACGTCGACCGAATCTCGAGCAATTGCACAGTGGAGTTCGCGGACTTTTCCTCCCGACTCGTCACCCACATACCCGACCCCGGCTGTTCTCCGCCTGCCTGTCCTGCACCATCTCCGTCTCCTTCGCCACCGGGCGGCACGGCCAGCGCGGACGCATCGGACGTCGCGCATGTATTTTGCATGCCACAGGTGGAGAGGGCCCCGGGGCCGTCCACATTGTCGAAGGTGTTCCCAGGCGTCACGTCGCAGACCCCGCACACGTCCATAGGGGCAGCCACGTAGATCTTGTCCGTTTTGGTCCGCTCCACTTGCAGCCCAGGTATCTCTGCGAACGCGTAAAAAGCGTTGTGGGTGATGTTGCCGAGGTCCCCGTCCCCGCTGTAATTTGTCTTGGGTCCGGTCACGGAGGCCACCGCATTATCCTCGACACGTCCCTGAGAGGTGTTAGGACTCGTTTCAGGTACGCCCTTTGCACGAGTCGCCTCCGGTCCGTCGTTTTGGTTTCCATGCCCCTCCACCCTGTCATGGCCCTCTTCCCCAGTCGTGTCCTCTCCAATGCTTTCCACGTCCTCGTCTGGCAAATACTTGTTTAGGATGTCCGTTACTGTCGGCTTGACGTCAAAGCTGGTCTCACTGCCCAAACTTCCCGTGAGAAATCGCGGCACCGTGGGGTGCGTTGGTGTCACTTCGACACCCTCCCCCCGTGCCGCCAGCGTCGCGGGCTTTCCATGTCCCGATCTCTTGGCCGGGTCGAGGCCTGCCTTGTTTTCTTCTGGCGCCTCCAAACGTCGGCCGACGAAATCGTCGGGGTTGGGGCCCACGTCGGTGAACCTCCAGGAGATTTTCCGGGCCACGAAGATGTTCCGGGACCAGTCCGTTTGCCCATGCTTGTTGACGGTCAAGACGTTGAAAAGGACGGTGGCATTCCCCAATTGAGTGGAGAGGAACACGTTGCTCCCCGCCACATAAATTGCCACGAGACCCCGGGAACGGAACGCCACTGGAGTAGCAGGTGTAATGTACAGATTCAAGACTAGGCTGGCCCCGCCCAGCCCGATGAAAAGGTCGGCACCTTGACCCGCCGCAAACGATATTGCACTTGTCGATGTATAAACCTGGTTGATACGGGACATATAGCCGCCAAAGACTGCCATGTCCCCCCCCACGAAGCCATTCGCTCCGATACCCGTGTTGAAGAATCCCACGGCATTTACGATCGTCGCGTAGCCTGCCCCTAGATACAAATAACTTCCCGTGCCAAAAAAGGTAAGAAGGGCGGTTGACCGCGCAAGAATGACATCGGAGAAGACAGCAACGCCCGCCCCGATGTAGTTTGTAATTCCACAGCCAGTTACGTAACCCAGCGCCGACATGGTGGTCTGAATGACCCCCGTGCGGATGCTGACCCCTGCGCCTACAGCCATCTGAAAGCCCAAGCCCGTGCCAATCCCCATGATCCCATTCGCGGCGTAGATGAATCCCGTCATGACTGCCACACCACTCCCCGTGAAGATACCGATCCCTCCTCCAAAGTACGCAGCGAAGCCGATCGTGGTGGTGACGATGCAGCCCGTCAAAATGGTCGCCCCCCCCCCCAAGAAGAAGAGGTACCCTAAACCCATGGTACAGACAAAAGTTCCCGCGTAGTTGAATAGACATCCGGTGATGACTACGGTGCCTCCCAAATTAGCCACATACCCACCCGCGCCGAGAGAACTAGAAAAGATCGCCATATTCACAAAGGTGCAGCCCGTGAGGTACATGTTTCCTCCCAGGACCAGAAATTCGCCCCCTACAAATTGAATCTCCCGAAAGGCGATCCCAATCCGCGGCCTAAATACGTGGCAGTCCGTGACCCGCAGCGTGCCCGACTCGGCCACAATGCCACCTCCAAAGACTTGCACGTTGGTCTGGGGGGGCGTGATCCCCAAAAATAGCGCGGCGTTCCTCCAGTTGGCACTGAACCGACAGCCTGTGAAGAGGGCGACACCCCCCCGTCGAATATAGCATGTGGGGCCGCGGAGGCGGTAAAGAACCAGGGGGACGACCTCCACGAATTTTCCCTTCACGATTTCCACAAAACGCACGTCCAAGAACCCGCCTGCCTCCACCAGGAAGGCCCGGGTCGTGTTGTGGGCGTCGATGATCGGCAACCCCAACGGCCGACCCACCAGGGTGACCCGGCGGCGGATGACCAGCTGCTCCGTGATCGAGTAATTCGTGGCGGGCACCAAGGTCAAGCGTGGACAGGTCGTGTGGTCGATCATGTACCGGAGCTCTTCCGCGTTTTTGGGAGTGCACCCTTCCACGGCCACGTACCCCATGCTAGCCTGGGCCGCGGTCTGAATCTTGCCGACGGCCTCTCCCAGGGCACTGGTGGCCAGGGAATTGGAGAGAGCCTGCGCTTGCTCTTGCGCTTGGTCTTGGCCGGCCGTCACGGCGGAGACTATGTTGTTGACCAAGGTGGAGTTTCTCAATAGGTTTCCCAGCGCGGTCGTCCCCGTCGTGGCGCCAGGCGAAGTCGCTTGCTTTGACTCGGCCGGAGGGGAGAACGACGCTGGAACGACCGCTGGGTCTTCTTTAATTTTGTCGCTACTGCTGCCATTGTTTAGGATCTTGTTCAGGAGGGGCAGTTCGTCCGGGGATACTACAGTGGGAGTTGTCGCTGTCTGTGTAGGGTCCTGGCACCGGGAAAAGTGGAAGATGACGTCAAGACTTTAACCCAGAAATGGCCTTTCAAAGCAGTAAATTTGAGAGAGGTAAGTTTGTGGCGCGCGAGTGCCCAGGAATCATTGTAAGCACTCCATTGAGAGCTTGAATTTGTGAGAAAATTGCCAGGCGTTAGTAAGGGGGATAGGAGAGTTCAGGTTATCCGCGAGTAAGTACGGTACGGGTACGAATTTGAACGCGGATAAGGCGAGTAAATTGAGTGTGTGAGATTTCGAGTGTTAATGAAGGTCTTTCTCGAGATGACAGTAGACAACCATATGCCTGAGAGGAGTGAATAGGTAGGTATCCAAGGTAAACAACGCGATTTAAATAGGCATGCTCAATCCCACACTACCTTCCCCATAATTATGACATGTGCCATAATTTTATTTTGTGGGGATGCTGGTCGAATTGGATTTCTTTCCATTCACGACATCGGCTGATATGATCCGTTTGAACGACACTCCGCGCCCACAAGTTGTTGCTGCTTACCTTCCTGTCGCCTCGTCCCACCAGGAGTCCTATTATAAGGACTATAACACCCAAAAAGAGTGCACTTGCCCCGATGATGTGCGCTCGTTTCATTTTGAGTTCCTTGCGCGACCCAATATGGAGTGGGGTTTCCCGATTGAACCGGCCTTCGCTGCTTCTGCTTCAGTCTCCCGCTGGCGAAAGCTCCTCCTTACCCTCCTAGAACAAATCAAAGCGGTTCATTCATGTGAGATCTCTCTTTGTCAGAAAGAATGCAGCGTGGTGAAGTGTTCAACTTTGCGCAAGGGGGTAGAATTGGGTAAAAGAGCAACGATCGGGAGACCAATCATGAAAACAGGCGGTCCCGTCTTATTACTTCTGCCCCCCCACTTTCTTAGTACGATGGAAATGCTTCACCCTCCCCGCGTGCCTTCCAAAAAAGACACATGTGGAAGCGCTTGGAATCTCCGTGCAGGCCAGATCGCTTCCATTATGTTTTTAGTATGAGTAAGCTCTTTGCGCCGATGCTCGGAGAGGAATGGGCGGACGCGAAGCAACGCGTCCGCTGCTGATCGGCGTACTTAAAAATCGAGCGGGAAACAAGACAAGCAGGGTAAACCCAGAAAACACGGCGTGAAAAGTGCTCAATTATACATTGTATTATTGTTGGTTATTTGCCCAGTGTTACATGTGACCATGGAAGAGTAGTAATTATCGTGGATTTTACCCACAAGGACACCTGTCTGATGTTGGTCTAGACAACTTTCCGAGCACGGTGCTTTCTTAGCCGTGCGGAAAAAGTCACTCACATTGCTGGGCAGAGCGTCGAAAGCGTGCCAAAGATTTGGACATAACAAAAACATTCGAAGCATGGGGTCAGGGTTAATTAGCCTGCATTGCATCACTTCGGGCTTTAAGTCTGGTTCAGGAAGATGAGCAAGACTCCTGAAGCGAGAACGTCCATGTCGCGTGCCACCGGCACTCTAATAGCGGATTTGCCAAATCGACCGACGCGTTTGATTGCAAATGTCTCTAGCATCACATCGCACACCGGAACTGGTGTGTGCTGTCACCACTTTGGAGCTCCACAGAGAAATGGCACAGGACAACTTGTTGCCATGCCCGGGCATTTTTGAGGAGTAAATTTAAACGTCCCGAGGATTTGATTCTACCTTATGTACCAGTAGCGCTGGGTCAATGGGCCAATTTGTACGTACCTTCCGCCAGAATTTATTACCTCACGTGAAAACTGTGTAATGAAGCGTCCATTCGACATTTGTTATGAGGTTTTGGCTGGCTTTCAAGATCCGTTGAGACCGGTATGCATCGAAATTGAACAAAATGCACGAGCGCATCTTGAGAAAAATTAGCATCATCTAGAGACAAGTAGGGATATCCAAAAAATGCACTTGCACTTGAAAATTAAGTCGCATGTAACATACATATGAGCGCCTCTTGGTAGAAAGAGACATGATGTCCTGTATTTTATTTCAATGGGCGCGGCTTCGCACCTTTTTCGTGTCATACTCGGTTCGGCGAGTCAGAGTCCAACCTCAGAATTTTCAAGCATAACCCGTCAATCAAGCCCGTCGGTGGAGCTACCTCGCATACATTCCCTGCAATTTTTCCACAATGGCCATCCACGAAAACCGCTCGTACGATGCTCCCAGCGGACTTCAACCCGTCTCCTAAATGCGGTCATCCTCTGCGAGGGGAAGATATCCGCCACCAAGACCGTCTTCCCCCTCCACTGCCCTCCTTCTCGCCCTCCCTCCGTTCTGTTTTGCCCTGTGCCACGCGCGCACGAGGAGTCCAAGGCTCAAGACAAAGCCCATCACAATACCGACAAGACCGAGGGCCTGGATACTGTTTCCGTCCACCCCCCTTGCCTTACTCTCACGCACGCGGGCAGCGGACGCGGGCCGGGCGGAGGCCGACGATGCTACCGCGGAAGGAGGAGAATGCAGACGGGAAGTGGGGCCGGTGGGTGTCAGGTAGATAAGACCACCGATTGACCCCATGGCCAAGGTGCCGGGGGCCACGGCCTCCACGCCCGCGTAATACTGGGAGAGGGATGAAGGGGGGGAAGGTAGGGAAGGGAGGGATCGACAGACTGCTGAGTGCTTCAACGAGACAATGCTGGTTGTGTGGGCCCTTCTGGCTCGCCGTTCCTCCAGCCCTCACCGGGTTCCCAAAGAAATTGGCCACTCGGTCCTTTCCCTCGGAATAGTAAGGAAAGTGAAAGCGTTCCTCTCCGGTCTCGGTGTCCAAGGCCAACAACGTCCAGCGACTGCTGTTCCTGAGCATGCCCACACAGTAGGTGCTGGAGGGGCTAGGGAGGGAACACGGGGGAGACGGTGAAACGGCGGCTGGGAGCTGCCAAGAAGCACGGTCCACAGGGCGGAGGTCGACGAGAAGACAAGAGGAGGATGAAAGGGAGTGAGAGACAATGAATCTACCTGCCGTCGGAGGGTCCGCTGATGAGGGGAATGGAAGTGCCGCAGCTCACGTCGTCCCGCGCCCAAAGCTGCTTCAGCGCTTTCTGCTAGCAGAGGAGGGGAGGAAGGGACTCAGGACGGAATCAAGCACCTCCTCCGACCATGCGAGGGTCCACAAAGGCTAAGAAAAGGAATTCATCGGACCCCTACACGAAGTGAAAGGCGCAACACTTGCCCCGAAGGTCGCGGACAGTGCCCTGAGAGCCTCTTCCTCCCTCCCTCCCTCCCTCACCTCCTCATCCAGTGTATACATGGCTGCCCCATAGGCCATACAACCGAAGACCGCTGGACAGACCTTGCTAATAAAGGTAGGTTGCAGCATCTGCCGGGGCACGAGAAAGGGAGGGGTGAGGAGGGAAGCAGGAAGGGCATTCAAAGCACGGGGGAGGGTGAGCACAGGAAACGAAAAAGGGGAAAGGGGAAGAGAAAGGGAGAAGGGAACGTAAAATACCATCAGGGGAGGAAGTTTCCTTCCCTCCCACCCTCCCTCCCTCCTCCCTCCCTCCCACTCGCACATTACAGAACGCGGCCAGCTCCTCCTTCCCTTGACGCCGTGGGGCGTCCGTGCACTGGGTGTCGGCGTCCAAGCCGTCCGTGCCCACATAATTGTTCACAACGAAGGCCTTACACCTGCAACGGGAAGAAGGAGGGAGAGAGGGAGGGAGGGGTAAGATTCCTGGCCTCGTTCCCTTCATCGTCTCCCTGGCGGTCCTAGTCATGGGCAGGAGATCTCTTGACACCCGCTTGACCCCAACCTTCGCCCCCCTCCCTCCCTTCCTACCCGCGCACGGCCACCGACTGCTCGGAAGTGAGTCGGGAGGCGTCGACTTTCGCGCCAAAATCGACGGGCGTGCGTGCTATCTCCTCACCTTCAGGGACGGAGGGAGGGAAAAAAGAGTACTGTCTCAGAATAATTGCAGTCGGGGGAACCCCTACAGGAAGATAAGGAGATAAAATCTCAACCTTCCTTCTTTCTCCTCTCTCCCTCCCGCCCGCCCTCCCACCCTCCCTCCCCACCCGTCTCCGCATCCAGGTAGATCAGATTCATTCTCAACTCGCCGTCGGTGATCACCACCATATCTCGGCCTTGGCAGGAGGTCAAGGAGGGCGTTGAGCCCGAGCCCGGGCCCAGACGGGACGTGTACCACTGGGGGAGGGAAGGAGGGAGGGAGGGATGGGAAGGCGAAGGGGGGAAGGAAGGAGGGAGGGAAGGAGGAAGAAGACCGCAATGAGGAAGAGGAAGACGCAGCGGTCTCATTCCGGCTCCTTGTTCATGCCCGCGTCGTTTTTCCTCGCCCTCCTTCCTTGTCCCTCGCCCCCCTTACAGGGAGTCCGCCTCGTCCGTAGGGAGTGGCCCATCGGAACTTCAAGGACGCGGAGGATGTGTCCATATCCAGGCGTACCATCTCCTCCTGTGTGACGATGTAGACTCCCTGGGAACAAGGGAGGGAGGAAGAGAGGGAGGAAGGGAGGGAGGGAGGGCCATCGGAACGGGAAGAAGCCGTGCTGGCGAGTCTTTAAAATGTGGGCCAATGTCCAACCCCCATCATACTCTTCCTTTCAATCAAGCATTGCAAGTCGACCAGAAGAATTATATAGGCGTGTCCGCAATGAGACTCCTTCATGGCGTCAGTCACAGGACAATCAACGCGTAGGTACCCAGATCAGCTCAGAGCAAGCCGCTGGGTGCGAACTTCCCAATCCACGCTTTTTTGGCGCGAAAAAAAGAGGCAAAGAAAAAGAAGGGAGTCCTCACCTGCCCGTGCACGGCCAAGGAGTTGGAAATGTGGATGGGGGCGGAGGAGGCGACCACGCGGGAGAGAGGGAAGTAGGCCACCGGGCGCAGAGCGCTCTCCCCGGCTTGGGCCGTGGGCGTAGAGGCGGCAAGGGAGGGTTATGGACGCAGGGCGGTAACGTTCCCTCCCTACCAGTCACGAGAC
>NW_005803446.1:0-13601 GCF_000240725.1 Microchloropsis gaditana
AAGAGGTGTCCGGGACGAAGGGGTGTGCAGAGGGTTTGAGGGGGGCGTCGTGCAGACAATGCTTGACCCCTTTCGCGGGGAAGGCGGGGGGGGCAAGAAGGGCGGGAGGAAGGGCAGGATGGAGGACGACGTCGTCCGACATGGCGGGGATGAGGCGCTCGACGATTTTTTCTTCCGCCCCGCCGTGGCAGCGTTCCGATATCCATCCCTCCGCGGTCCGGAGGCGCCACACCCCGTCCGGTGGCACTGCTTGCGCTTCCAGCACCTTTATCACGCTCCCTACCTTCAGTACTTTCACTCGGACCGATGTTTCAATGCTGATCCCCGCGCGAACGACCGCCCCTTCCTTCAACACCACGCGGTACAAGCCGGGGGTAAAAGCCTTTCTTCCCTCCCGACCTCCTTCGGCACCTCCCTCCCGTAAGCGGGAGGCCGGATGCGAAGAGGAAGGGCGACAGAGAAAGGGAGGGGGAAGGACGCTTGCCTCGTATGTCCTCTCCAAAAGGACTTGAAATTTGTGCTGTAACCCCAGGGTGGGGGGGCAGAAGGGCACTGAGAGCGGGCTGAGGGCCACGTGGAAGAGGGAGGCGGCGATCCGGGGGATGAGGTGATCCGACCAGGCCTGACGGGACTGGGAAAGGAGGGTGCCGAGGGACCGGAGGGTGAAAGTGTGGAGATAGAAGAGAGGGGGTGACGGCGAGGACGATTGGGGGGGGAGAGCGGGCTCAGGGAGGAGAAGAAGGTCGTGGAGAAGGTGGAGGAGGGTATGGACTTGGTCGTCGGGAAGGAGAGGGACGGGCACATCAGGGACGGGGGCGGCCCCACGCCCGGAGGAAAAAAGAGAGAGGGACCAGAGTGCTTCCACAGGGGTGGTAAGCAGCAGCACGGGTGCAGCCATGGCAGCAGCGCTCTTGTTGCTCCCTCCCTCGACGTGGACCGCCTCGTCTCCCACAGGCGCCACCACCACCTCCGCGTCCCCCCTCTGATGTTTTATGACCACGGCACGTTCCCGTACACCTCCTTTCCCAGGTTCAGCCTCCCTTTCCACCATCCCACCCACGCGTACCATCTCCTGCTCGCTCAAGACAAAAGCGGCGGCCATGGCTCGCGCCATTTGGGGCACGTCGCCTGACGCTTCTATGGATCTCTTTGACCGAGAGCCGCAAGGGCCTCCCCCAAAGCTTTGCTCGCGCCCCTGTTTCCTTCCCTCTCCTGTTCTTCCCTCCTGTCTCCGTCCATCACATTCACCCCTCCCGCTCTCCTTGGTCTCCTCCCTCCCTCCTTCTTCACCGAATCCCCTGCTCCCCCAAGGTAATCCTCCCTCGACCTCCTCCTTCCCGTCCTCCCCAGGTCGAAGCTCCCTGACCCCTTCCCGCAAGGCTTCCGTGACGGCGTTCCCGACTTCTACCGACCAGGGAGCCGCTTTCATGCTCCACAATACCCGGAGAAGACTGGCCTCCTCGCAAACCAAGGCCATCAGGGCATGCCCCGCCCCGCATCCCAGGTGAGGAGAAAAAGAGGCGGCAAACGAGGAGGAGATGAAGGAGGGGGAGGAAGAGGGGTGGATGACCAACCCTGTGGCCTTCCCAAGGCGTTGGCCCATGCGTTCCAGCAGCCAGACGACAAAGGATGTCGGGCCGGACGGAGAGGACGCGGCGGACGAAGGGTGCAAGCACTGGGTAAGGGCGGCATCCATGAATGAAGGGGAAACCCCCTGCAGCAGGCAGCGCAACAAGCGCAAGACGACCCGCTGGACGCGGCATGAGCCCGCCTTCAGCCAAGGAAGAAGCACGGGCAGCAAACGCTCCGATGCCGCCCTTTTCTCGTCCCCCACTTGGGGAAGGCACCGAGGCGGGCGTGCCGGTTAGGAGAGGGTACAGGTGGAGGAGGTAGCGCAAGGCCAGGGCCTCCACTTTGGTCGGCTCCGCTTTGATCAGAGACAGGCCTGTCCCTCCCCCTCTCTCTTCTCCCGGCTCTTTCGCCCCGCCCTCAGTCTCCCTCCCACCCATATCCTCGCTCTGCACCCGGTAAAGACCTCCGCACAAACCTAGCTCCCCCGCGATTAGGTTGAAACACGAATCAGACAGCTGCCGCGTCCAAAAAAGGGAGTTCTGCGGTATCGCACCGGCCGAAGGGTCAGAATCAGAGGAGGGAGGGAGGGAAGGCGGACAAAGATCGTCTCCTCGGAACCTCGTTCCTATCAAGCCCGCCGCGGATGCCGAGGTGGACGGAGGGACCGGCCCAGAGGAGAAGCGGAAGTGCTCTGCTTGCACGTGAAGGAGTTGGAGCAAAGGCCACGCCGTACCCCGAAGCATTTCCAGCTCGGGAACGCTCACACCGCCTACCCACCTCCATTCTTTCTCGACCTCGTCCCTTTGTCCTTTGTGTGATGGAGCGTGGACGGGATAGGTCCTGTTCACGGCTGGCAATTTGGGCGCCTGGGACCTGCCTGAACCAAAGTGAGATATAGACTCGTTCGAGGCGGGGAGTGCCTCACTTCCGCTCTCGTGGGCACGGGGCTCGGGGTTGAGGGAGAGGGGGGAGAGAGGGGAAAATGCGGAGGCTGCTCCGCTGTTCCCAATGTTCGTGGTAGGAGCAGCCATGCTCCCAGCCGCGGAAGAGGATTGTGGACCCGACGGCCCATGCGGCACGGAGGAAGGGGAAGTGGATGACGAGGGGGGGAGGGGCCAGAGCTTGACCGCCGCCGAGGAGGAAGATCGCAAGCTCCTGCTTTCGCCTCCAGGGTCTTCCATTTCCCCAGCCCGCCCTCCCCGCCCCCTGCCATCCTGCCATTCTTTCATTTCCTCGCCCCGTGAGCGCGGCTGGGCCCACACTTCCTCTCCTTTATAGTGGAATACAGGCCCCAGATTGGCCTCCACGATCTCGCAGTGACTGTGCAAGCCAATCAAGGGGAACATGCGTCTCTTTTCCCCCTTATCGCTTCCTTGTTTTGCAGGAAAACGCAAACGCGGGGCTGAAAGGGAAGGAGACAAGGCGGCAATGTCCACGTCAACAGAGAGCCGGCGGCCGTTGCGAGTAAAGTAAATTTGGCGCGAAGCATGATCAATCCCACAGCCCAAAACGTCTCCTTCCGCCAGTGACGGGAGACCGCAGACTTCCTCCTCGTCTCCATCTTTCCCACCCTCGTCCTCCAAAAAAGACTCCACCGAATGCGTAGTTCCAGCAGGCTCGCCGGCAAACTCGAGGTTTGGCTTCTCGTTATCTTCTCCCGGTTTCCTTTCTCCTTTCTCGGAGGGACACGCCTTGGAAGACAAGAGGGCGGGGGCATCGCTGGCGTCCAGGAACGCCTGCGCCCCCTCCATCCTGTCCCTTCCCGCCCGTTCCCCTTCCGCTTTTTCCTCGTCTACATCGTTGGGAAAACTGGTGCTGGCATGGTGTTTGCTATCCACAGCAGAGGCCACCTGGCTCCGCGGGGAAGAGGGAGCAGGCGGGCATAGGGGAAAGTCCTCGTCTTTCTCCCCCTTCGCTTCCTCGCACCCATCTTCTCTCCCTTCCCCCCGAACAGGGGGGGCGATAACGCCATCGACACGGGGTGGCCGATCGATCGGGTGCAAGGAAGGGGTCGTCTCCCTCTCTCCTTCCATGCGTCCCTCTATCCTGAGGAGGGGTAAGAATGGCGGTGAGAAGAAAGATGCCCCCGAAAATCCTGATGAAGAAGAACGCGAGCCCCTCCTTTCAGGAATATCGCTAGTGGCCAACGCCATCTCCTGTTCAACCTCCCTTCCTCCGCGGCGACGGAGCGTCGGCAGCAAGGAGACGAAGGGGGCCGCTGCAGGACGCAGGTCACGGCTGATGACGGCCCGAGCAGAAGTGAAAGGATGCCGGTGAGTGCCTACCCTTTGACCGTACCCGACTGCGGTCCCAGGATGGACTCCTAGGGCAAGTCCGCCGGCCCTTGTGCCCTGCGAGGTACCTGGACGTCGCACCGCAGGCGAGGTTGTAGGCCCATCCCTGTCCGCGAGCCCAACGACGGCGTTGGCCAGGCGGCCTCCATGGGATATCTTAGGGGAGGGCGGGAGGGAGGGGAAAACATGGATCCGCACCCCTCCCACCCACAAGGACCAATCATCCGCATGCAAAGCGATCGAACCCTCACCCTGGCCAGGGCCGATGTCGTCCATGCTCTCCTCCCATCCTTCCTCTCCTACGACAATTCCCAGAGACACCCGGCCCATGGCACCCACGCACCGGACCGTCACTTCAAAGTAATTCCCGCCCGGTTCCCCGTCCTCGCTCCCGTCCTCCCGTGCCTCTTTTCCCAAGGGCCACGCCAGGCCGGTGGAAAGCCTTAGCAGGCCCCACCGGTCATCCGAGAGGTTCTTGTAGTAAGCAGTCAAGGGCTGTAGCGGGGGAATTTCCACAGGGGAAGGTACCAAGGACTCCTCTCCCTCCCTCCCCACCTCTTCTTCCTCGTTTCGCGTACGCTCCCGCCGAAGGAGGACGGGGCAAAGGCTTGCTTTCGAGCCCAATCTCAATTTCTCCGCCGGTCCCTCGTCCTCTTCCACATACCGCTCTGTGGCAATGCACCGCATTATTTCCTTGTCCTTGTACGAGCCCCGGACCCCCACGTCGAACACCCATCCTTCCCCCTGCCCTCCCTCCCGATGTGGGGCCAATTTCATGTACGTCTGCCCACTGGGGAGGGTAAGCCGGTAGCTTGTCTCCACCACTTCCTGTTGTTTGAAAGAGTGGCCCGTGCGTTCCGCCCTGGTGTCAGGGAGCCTCCGCACCCCCACGCCATTGCTGGCAGTGACCACATAGGTGTAACGGACGCCCCGGGCCTGCCGTCGTGCCTCCCATTCAGCTTCTTCCTTGGCAGCTGCGCTCCGACGGTGGGCGTCTTGGAGGGAGGCCACATGCCGATGCAGATGGTCGTACGCGAGAAGGAGCTGGGGTAGGGTAAGGCGCAGGGTTAGGTATTGAGTGTCGGCATCGGTGAGGGGCCAGGCGAGGGGTGGGGCCCCCGCGTCGTTGGAACTGGCTAGCACGGGGGGAGAAGAGGTAGAGGAGGGGAAGGTGGAAGGTGGGGAGGAGAAGGTGGCGGAGGATGATGTAGGGGTGGGGGGAGAGAGGAAGGGAAGGAGGAGGCCGCGAGGTCCTTGCCAGGCAGGCGGGACGCAAGAAGAAGGGACCAAACGCATATGCTCAAGAACCAGGCGCTTGGTCAACCGGCCTTGGATTAAGCCTTCCCGAACCGCCTTCCGCGGCCACAAATTCCAACTCCCCGCTCGCCCGCCCCCCCTCTCGTCTGCGGCCCCCGCCTGGTCCTTGTCCACGCCATCTTGCAGGCGGTGGAGGGAAAGCGTGCTTTGAAGGCTGGGAAGAATGCCAGAGGACATCAGAAATTCCGCGTCCTGGGCGCGAAAATCCAAAGCCCAGACCCTCAGGATTTGACAAGCCAAGGGAATATCCTTGTGGCCAAGGGCGGCCTGGAGGAGGCGGGCGAGCGTGGTGTAAAGGGCGACAAAGTCGGCATGGAGGACTTGCCGGGTGGCGGCAGGGATGCCTTCCAAGCCGGTCAAATAATGATGCGATTCCCGTGCCGAAATAGACGTAGGGGAAAGAGACAAGTCTGCACCTGCAATGGTCGGATTCGAATCCGACGCACCTCCCGCTTCCTCTTCCTCCTCGCGCCCCGTCCCCCTCCCTTTCAAGAGGAGAATTTTCCGACCGAGGGCCGGTTTCAAATGGCGAACAACACCAAGCAAACTCGTGGACGGGACCCCCCCAACCAGGCCTCCGGGACCTGAGGACTCGGTAGCTTTTAGTATCAGGGCGCGGAAACAGCGAAGGCCGTAGCGACGGCAAGAGGCCCTGCCCAGGCGGCGTCGAAACAATTGACGCAGAGAGCCCATGTCCCGACACTTGGGGTCGAGTAAGAACTCGACACAGGCCTGAGCAAGACCAGCTTGGGCATCGCCATCCTCTGGGTTGCTTTCTCCCAGTCCCTCGGAACCGCTCTCGTGGGTCTTAGCAGGGTGGAGTTGGAGGAGGAAACGTGCCTTGGCAATCAATTCCTCCATAGCCTCCACAAACCCGGGTACGACAGGCACTGTCGCTTTCAGTTGAAGCGGCTGCCGCTGCTGTCGTTGCTGCTGCTCGTGCTCTGGTTCTTGTGCCCGTAGATGCCCGTGCTGAAGGCCCTGACTACCCAAGGAGGGATAAAGGGAAGCATCGTGGCTTCCCGTTATCCCCCCCACAGTGCCCAGGGATGGGGAGAGGGAAAGCAGAGAGGAGAGACTCTCGGTGGGAAGGTGGTTCGGGGGGTCGGACTGGGATGGGATCCCTTGATCGGCTGCAAGGAGAAGGAGTGGGGTGGACGGGTGAATGCCCTGGTCAGATTCTGTGCTGGTGCTGCGCATCAAATCAATGCGCGCAGAAGGCAAAAATGTGAGGCGGCCATTGGGCGGGAGGGAAGGCGGGAGGGAGGAAGGGAGAGAAGGTGGAAGGGCATCCAAGCTGGTGCTGATTGTACGGTTGAAGATGGTGGAAGGAGGCTGTGAGGGAGGTGAGGCGGTAGGAGGGGCCAGCGGTTCATCTGTGCCAGGGTGGCGGTTGCTGCGAAACGCGCGTGCTTCCTCACCACTTCCACCGTCCTGATCCCCGACGGCCCTGCTAGTATCGGCACTGTCAATGCTAGTGACAAGCGTCAAAGGCGCAGAATGGCCATACATGCCCACTGTGGTGTGGCTACCGTCCAACGAGGACCCTCCCCGGTGCCCGACCATCACCGTCTCCTCCTTCCCTTCCTCTGCCGCACCCCCTGCGGCCCCTTCCTCGGCATTTGCCGCCGTCTCCTCCCGCTCCCGCAGCTCCTGCGCCTGCTTTAAGGTCTGGTGCATCCGGACGATTGCCAGCCTCACCTCCTGCATTTTCCTGCCCACCGTCCGACTCAACTCACATCCTTCCCTCCCCTTCCGCCCGACCCCTCTCTCGCTCCCTCCTTCCAGCCCTTCCTCGTCCAACACCCGCAACGCCTCCCGCCAGAGCCCGGTCGCCTTGCACATGGCCGCGAAGCAATGGATTTCGGCGATTTCCATGGCTGGGTAGATCGCAGCCAGCCGGCGAGTGACTCGGCCTTGCCCACGTGGATCAATCCATTTGCTTAGGATGGACCAGGCGGGAGAGGGAGGGTTAGGAGAGGAAGAAGGCAGGAGAGCGCGGAGGAAGCGGTGGATCTCTTCCTGCTCATGATGCGGGAGTGGAGAGGAGAGGTGGGCTGGGATCGAGCAGGTCAGGGCAGGAGAGGGGGAAGGGATGGCAATGCACTCATCCTCGTCGGCTCTACTACCCTCTGCAACGGCCACTGACACGGCGGGAGTAAGGGAGGGCAACAAACAGGGCTGAAGGTCCCCTCTTACCTTCAAGACCGCAGAATCCTGGTGCGAGGGGACTCCTGCCTGACCGTTTCGACTGACAAAGGATAAAGGGAGAGGCAAGGCTCGGTCGTTGTCCTTTTCCCCTTCCCCTCCCGTCACATCCAAACTCCAGTCCCTGATGTCAGACCATGTCAATGCTGCTCCCAGGGCCGCGTCGCCCTCCTCGACCTCCCCCTCGTCCAAACCCCCGGCAAACAAGGGGCTTCTCAACCATTTCTCCCACCGTCGTTCAGAGCGGCTGAAACCCGGTCCCGCCACCAAGGCCGCAGCCCACATGCCCCCAACCGTCGTGAGAATACCCTCCATGTCCAGCAACCAATGCATATCCAAGGTGCCCATGCTTCCCGCAGGCCGCAAACGCACTTGATCGTGGGGCTGGGAGAGGGAGATGGCCGGGAAAAACGCCAGGCCTCCTGAGGGGGCATTCTCCCGCCCGGCCCCCTCTTCTGGAAGCACGAGGGGATAAACAGCCTCGGCGTGGGAACGACCGGGTCCAAAAGCAGTCCCGAGCGCACGTCCGTTCACAGCAAAAGAAAGTGTTCGATTGGGCAGATCCAAGACCACCGTGATGACGTCGCCATCGGCTAGTGGCTTGTGGGGTCGAAGGTTACCCGCAGAGGGAGAAAGAGGACGGGAGAAAGGTGGGCCGTCATCCGAGGCGACTTGCTTCCCATGCGCCCACAGGGTCCCGTCGGAGCGCCAGGCCCAGGTGTAGGGCTGGCCCCCGACGTGCGTGGGCGAAGAAGGGAGCGAGGAAATAGGCGAGGAGACCGCAGATGCCACGACCCCGACAGCTAGCGTGCCCTTCGCGCATTTTTTCACTGCATATTCCCACACGTGCCTTCCGTCCTGCAACCCCCGGCTGGCCACCGCCGTGGCCCATCCCTCCTCATTTTCCTTCGTGACGTGCGTAAAGGTGTTCTCCAACACGTCGACCTGGCCCCCCGAGGACCCTGGATCCAGACGCAACCACAGCGGATGCGACGCTTCCGCCGTGCTTCCCCCTCCGCTACCCCCTAGCCCACCTGCCCACCATTCTACCTTCAAGAGGCGCACCTCAATGCCCGCTCGGTACGAGCACACGCAGGGAAAGACCTCGCCTTCCACGTCCGTGAAAGCCACGCCTTCGTCCACTCCGTTCTTGGAGAAACTCAACGTGTGAGCATCCAAATCCACTTCCACCCGCAAGATGTCACCGGGGTGCAGCTTGCTCATGGCGGGGAAGCCCGAGGCTGTTCCATGGTAGAGCTGGCCATTGTAGGACCGGCGCATCCACATGTTGGGGGAGGACTCGTACGAGGATCCGAGGGAGAGCGGCTTGACGGCTGCCCCAAGGGCCGAGCACTCGTCGTTGGGACTGTCGCTTTGCAAGAGAAATTCCCAGGCGGCTTTTCCGGAACGAAAACCTCGGTTTCCCAGGGCGTACTGGTTGGAGGAAGAAGACGACCGGAAGACCTGCCCCTGCTCCTCCAGAGACACGTCTTCCGAGCACTCCTCCCGGTCAAAACTAGCGCTGCTGCTGTCCCCACCGCTGCTGCCTGTGCTACCTTCGGAAATGTGGGCGATCATCCATTCCGTCCGAGCCACGGCACGGGCCTGGGCGCGTATTTGATGGCGAATGGAAACAAGGGAGGGAACAAGGGCAATCACAGACTCCAGCTTCCCCAACAACTGGATGAGCGGAGGCAGAAGCCGGGCGGGAAGTTTCAGCTGGTCCGGCTGGAGGAGCCAGACGGCAGCTGTCAGGAAGGGAGGAAGGAGCCGAGAGAGGGTGGGGGAGGAATGGAGGTAGGCCTCGACCGAGGAAGGGGTGAGAACCCCTTGACTCAGGTATTGTGCGACTTGGTCAAGCAGGGATCGGGCGGAATGCAAGAGGAGGAGGCCCAGGTGAAGGAGTGTGGAGGAGGATGGATAGTCGGTGACATCGTCGTCAGAAGGGGCGGAAGATGTTGAAGAGGAGGGACAGAGAGTCAGGCCCTCGCTAGCCGCACTAAGAAGCTGGCGCGTGAAGGCTTCTAGGAAAGCACAGCACACCAGAGGCAAGGAGTGGGAGGTCTCCATGCTGCCCTCCTTTTCTTCTTTTTCTTGTCGACTCGATGGCCCAGCGGGAAGCCTTCGTTTCCTTGGGCTTTTGTTTCTGTGAGTACATCCGTCGGATGGTCTGTGGTTGCGACCGCTGCACCAGTCCTCAGCTTCAACCTGCCTTCCTGTGTCCCGTGTGCCACCACGGCCTTTGCCCCCTGCAGCCTTCTCTTTCTGCAAAATTTCCTCCAATGCCCGGCTTTGCTCCGACTCGACCACCTTCAGGAGAGATGCCAGCAACGTCTTCGACCCCTCCACGTCCTCCTTCCCTCCTCTCCTCCCCGCCTCCGGCACCAGGGCCACGACTCCTTCGTCGGTGCCAAATTTCCGCAGTAGTCGAATGAGAAAGGTGACTTGGACAGAAGACGGGGTCGAGGACATGGAAAATATCGCTGCTGTATGTACATGCAAAAGATGGCACAGCAGGGAACATTTGAGGCTTGTGGTCGGGTAAAAAAGTTCTGTGCCAGCAGCCAACGCTTCCGCCGCCGCCTCCCCAATTTGGTGGGCGGAATCCAAGCCGGGAGACGAGGACAGGGGTCCTGCGGACGCCATCATGAGCCTTTCGAGACAATCTCTGAGTGCATGTAGAGACATCAGCGCACCTGGGTGGGTACAGGAGGAAGAGGAGGGGGAAAACAGAGGCTGACGGAGGGCCTCCGAGGTGGGGATGGCTGACCCGTGGCCATTGTGGAGTGAGGTTTGCTTCTCGAGACTATCCAGATACCGACCGGACGGTTCCTGTTCCTCTCCCTTCTTCACGCCCAGCTCCATCCCTTCCCTTCCTCTCCGTGCGTCCGCATGATGGCTTGGGACCGAGGAGGAAGCACGGGCGGAGGACGGAAAGGAGGGCGAGAACGAGCACAAGGAAGGCTCGGCGCTCAGATCGATTCCTACGTCGACAGGATCCACATGGGAGGCTACCAAACGTTCCAGATTCGTGCGAAGCAAGCGCAAGACTGCCATCACGATTTTCAACCCGACTGGGTCCGGAGCTCCCCCTTCTGTCAGACCGCTTGCTCGGTGGTGGAGAAGCAAGTTGTGAAGCTGGGTAAAGGTCTCCGCGGTGGGTTCCAAGCAGTAGGGGACGGTCAAGTCTTGGGGGGCGACCCTCGATATGGCATTTTTGTGGGAGCGGTTTGTGGTAAAATCGAGCGAGGGCGGGAGACTGGGCGGGGAAAGACGTGCGCCCAATGGCCCGTCGTAGAGGCTGGCCAACCCCGCCACCTTTTCCAGAACGGCGGCCATGCACCCGCGTCGAGTGGATAGCAACGCCTGCTTCTCTTCCTCCTCGCGCCGTCTCCGCGCTGCCATTCCACCTGGGCCCCTTTCCTCCCCGCTCTCCATCTCGTCCTCCTTCTCCACACGCGGCGCACCGCACGCCATGCATCCTTCCGCCTGCGATCGGGACACGAAACTACAGGCACTACACACCCACCCGTCCCATTCCTGGACGGCCGCCGCCAAATCCCTCTCCGTGGCCGCCCGTTTCCGGACGTCGTGGTCGAAATGAAACACGCCCACCACCTTCCCGTGCTCCACCCAAGCCTGGAGCCCATGCTGCTGGTCGTGCTGCCACGTCCCGACCCAGGAGCCCTCGGATGGAAACTGCGTCAAGCGACCGTATCCATGCCGACGGCCCCCTACCATCTCCCCTTCCCACCGAGACCTCCCTTGCCCGTCGGGGCTGACCGTGTGTTTGACCCCGGGCCGAATACCCGGACCTAAACCTTCCACTCCCACCAACCGCACCGCTCGATTCGCGCCATAAAAAGCCACGGCCGGGAAAATTTCCCCTGTGACCTCCGTAAAACATACGCCTTGGTCCTTTTCCCCGTTCACGATGTAGCGCAAGGTGTGATGTTCGTGGTCGAGTTCAATCCGTACCAGGTCCTGCGGGTGGATGCGGGCTTTGGAGACCCCCACCACTTGAGTCCCGCGCCTGTAGAGGTTCCCATTGTAGCACCGGTACATCCAGAGGGAGGAGGAGGAGTTGTAAGAGGAAGAGGAGACGGGTTTCACCGCCGCCCCCAGGCAAATGCTTTCGTCGTTGGTGATGTCGTCGGCCACCTGGAACGTCCAGGCCCAAGATCCGGAGGCAAAACCGAGGGAGAGGAGGGCGTGGGAGTGCGCGGCGGTTTGACAGCGGACGAGGGTGGGGTCGTCAGGGGGAATGCTGAGTCCGGAAGGAGGGAGCTCGTCAGGGTCGAAGCTGGCGGCGCGCAGGGCGGCAAGGAGGGAAGAAAAGGCGGACGAGGCCGGGAGGGAGGCGCTAAGGGAGGCCAAGGTGGCCTGAACGGAGGCGTGCTGATCCTCGAGACAAGAGAGGAAGTGGTGGGTCGCTTGCAGAAGGGAAGAAGGGAGGGGAGGAGGACCGAGAGGCTTTGAGGCCCCGGCCAAACTCGGCCTAGTGAGAGTCGGTGCCGGAGCAGCCCGCCCGCTCTCCCACGCGTGTTTTTCGTACGTGCCTTTCCTAGTATCCGCGGGCCCCTCCTTCCAGTGCCCCCAATTTGTTTCCTCCCTGGTGGACCCCAGCATGCTCTGAACAAAGACCAGGGCATGGCTCAACAAGCCGGAGGCCGACGTTACCCGTCCCAAGACCTGCACTGCCAAGCTTCCCACCCCGTCCTCCCCCCCTTCCTCCCCATCTCCCCTTTCGTCCGGAAAGCCGCCTACCACGGCCGCCAACCACCCTTGCAGTTCCTCGAGGACTTGGCGGACATCGACGACGCGTGCGTCGGGGCGAGGGGAGGAAACGGTCACGTCCTTCAATCCGTGATACCCACCTTGGTTGTTGGGTCCAAACCCGGATAGCTGCACCCGAACGGCAAGGGCCTTTTCCCTCATTCTTCCGTGGCCCCTGCTGTGTCCTCCCGCCCCAGACATGGGTTCGCTGCAGGGGATCCGAATCGGGCCCCAGGACGTGGCCGAGAAATGGGCCGAGGAAGCGGGGGAGGGACGGGGCACGTCCTTGACACAGACCGCCCCCACGTCTTCCCACACATACTCCTTGCCGCCACGATCCTTCTCAAAGGCCGCCTGGACGCAGACACGGCCAGGAGTGCACACGGAGTTGGCGTTGGAGATCAAGTGCTGCGGGAAGGTCAACGTGACGGCCGATACAACCTGCGGGTCCGGCAAGACCACTCCCCAAGTTGAAGTCCCCGCCCCTTTCTTAGCACACCAATACCGATGCTGCCCGCGCGTCCCCGCGGCCAGCACGCCTTCTTCTTCGCTTTTCCCGCCTTCAATCTCCCCTGCCAGGGCTTTCCCCGGCCCTCGGTGACCGTCCACAGAGGACGCAAAGGCGCCCGACGCCTCCAGGCGGAGAGGGGCCTCGGGGAGGGAGGGAGGCAGGGCCACATCCGGGAAGAAGCACAGGGCGGGAAAGGCCTGTGTGAGTGCATGCAGTTCCAACAACGGTAGCCTCAGGAAACTGGGGTCCGCGAGAGCATGTGTATTATTGGCGGCCCTCCGTGGTGGGGAGATAACGTCCCCACAGGCAGGGGACGCGCCCGCTTCCTCCCTTGCTTCTCCAAAGTTTCCTCCGGGAGACCTTTCTCCCGCTCGAAGGACGGCTCGGAGGGCGACCAAACACACCTTGACCATGCTGTGGGAGAGCCGGACCTGGCTCGAGTCCTCCGCGCAGGGGAGGGGCAGGGGCAGCGGGCGATGGAGGAAAGGGCGTTGAGCAGCGGTGCGGTTTTGCACGAGGTACGGGTGAAGGTGTTGAAGGAGGGCAAGGCGTTTTTGAAAGAGGGAAATGTAGGGCGGAAAAGGGATGGTGGTGTCCAGCTCCTCTTCAAGACGCGCCTTGAGAGCCGGCAGGAGAGAAAAGGAGGACGAGGAGGGGGAGGAATAATGGGGCAGCGGGGTAAAGACAAGCACCCCCGCCGCTAAGGCCCGCTCAAAGTCCGCGGATCGCATTTTAGCGCTTCTGTACTCGGCGTGCGTGTACGCGTGTCCTTTCCTTAGGTCCAAGGCTGCCAGTAGGGCCGAGTCGAAAAAACGTCCTTGAAGTGTGGTCAGAAAATCAGGCCTGACAGAAGCCTCCTGCCACGTTTCTCCGTCCAGCTTCAACGCAGAAAGAGGAGAGGAAGACGTGCACTGATTGTGGCC
>NW_005803446.1:13611-15785 GCF_000240725.1 Microchloropsis gaditana
GCGTCTCTTTTCCCCCTTATCGCTTCCTTGTTTTGCAGGAAAACGCAAACGCGGGGCTGAAAGGGAAGGAGACAAGGCGGCAATGTCCACGTCAACAGAGAGCCGGCGGCCGTTGCGAGTAAAGTAAATTTGGCGCGAAGCATGATCAATCCCACAGCCCAAAACGTCTCCTTCCGCCAGTGACGGGAGACCGCAGACTTCCTCCTCGTCTCCATCTTTCCCACCCTCGTCCTCCAAAAAAGACTCCACCGAATGCGTAGTTCCAGCAGGCTCGCCGGCAAACTCGAGGTTTGGCTTCTCGTTATCTTCTCCCGGTTTCCTTTCTCCTTTCTCGGAGGGACACGCCTTGGAAGACAAGAGGGCGGGGGCATCGCTGGCGTCCAGGAACGCCTGCGCCCCCTCCATCCTGTCCCTTCCCGCCCGTTCCCCTTCCGCTTTTTCCTCGTCTACATCGTTGGGAAAACTGGTGCTGGCATGGTGTTTGCTATCCACAGCAGAGGCCACCTGGCTCCGCGGGGAAGAGGGAGCAGGCGGGCATAGGGGAAAGTCCTCGTCTTTCTCCCCCTTCGCTTCCTCGCACCCATCTTCTCTCCCTTCCCCCCGAACAGGGGGGGCGATAACGCCATCGACACGGGGTGGCCGATCGATCGGGTGCAAGGAAGGGGTCGTCTCCCTCTCTCCTTCCATGCGTCCCTCTATCCTGAGGAGGGGTAAGAATGGCGGTGAGAAGAAAGATGCCCCCGAAAATCCTGATGAAGAAGAACGCGAGCCCCTCCTTTCAGGAATATCGCTAGTGGCCAACGCCATCTCCTGTTCAACCTCCCTTCCTCCGCGGCGACGGAGCGTCGGCAGCAAGGAGACGAAGGGGGCCGCTGCAGGACGCAGGTCACGGCTGATGACGGCCCGAGCAGAAGTGAAAGGATGCCGGTGAGTGCCTACCCTTTGACCGTACCCGACTGCGGTCCCAGGATGGACTCCTAGGGCAAGTCCGCCGGCCCTTGTGCCCTGCGAGGTACCTGGACGTCGCACCGCAGGCGAGGTTGTAGGCCCATCCCTGTCCGCGAGCCCAACGACGGCGTTGGCCAGGCGGCCTCCATGGGATATCTTAGGGGAGGGCGGGAGGGAGGGGAAAACATGGATCCGCACCCCTCCCACCCACAAGGACCAATCATCCGCATGCAAAGCGATCGAACCCTCACCCTGGCCAGGGCCGATGTCGTCCATGCTCTCCTCCCATCCTTCCTCTCCTACGACAATTCCCAGAGACACCCGGCCCATGGCACCCACGCACCGGACCGTCACTTCAAAGTAATTCCCGCCCGGTTCCCCGTCCTCGCTCCCGTCCTCCCGTGCCTCTTTTCCCAAGGGCCACGCCAGGCCGGTGGAAAGCCTTAGCAGGCCCCACCGGTCATCCGAGAGGTTCTTGTAGTAAGCAGTCAAGGGCTGTAGCGGGGGAATTTCCACAGGGGAAGGTACCAAGGACTCCTCTCCCTCCCTCCCCACCTCTTCTTCCTCGTTTCGCGTACGCTCCCGCCGAAGGAGGACGGGGCAAAGGCTTGCTTTCGAGCCCAATCTCAATTTCTCCGCCGGTCCCTCGTCCTCTTCCACATACCGCTCTGTGGCAATGCACCGCATTATTTCCTTGTCCTTGTACGAGCCCCGGACCCCCACGTCGAACACCCATCCTTCCCCCTGCCCTCCCTCCCGATGTGGGGCCAATTTCATGTACGTCTGCCCACTGGGGAGGGTAAGCCGGTAGCTTGTCTCCACCACTTCCTGTTGTTTGAAAGAGTGGCCCGTGCGTTCCGCCCTGGTGTCAGGGAGCCTCCGCACCCCCACGCCATTGCTGGCAGTGACCACATAGGTGTAACGGACGCCCCGGGCCTGCCGTCGTGCCTCCCATTCAGCTTCTTCCTTGGCAGCTGCGCTCCGACGGTGGGCGTCTTGGAGGGAGGCCACATGCCGATGCAGATGGTCGTACGCGAGAAGGAGCTGGGGTAGGGTAAGGCGCAGGGTTAGGTATTGAGTGTCGGCATCGGTGAGGGGCCAGGCGAGGGGTGGGGCCCCCGCGTCGTTGGAACTGGCTAGCACGGGGGGAGAAGAGGTAGAGGAGGGGAAGGTGGAAGGTGGGGAGGAGAAGGTGGCGGAGGATGATGTAGGGGTGGGGGGAGAGA
>NW_005803446.1:18079-18462 GCF_000240725.1 Microchloropsis gaditana
TGACCCACGCCGAGAGCACCGCCTCGCTGGGAAGACACCGGGGGAGGAAGGGGCCGAGCAAGGAGACCGCGAAGGACGCGCTCCTCCCCGCCTTGCCGCCTGCCGTAGGCGCCAGAAGGCCCCATTGCTTTGGCTTCGGCTGTACAGGGCTGATGGACAGGGGTAAGGCCACGGGCAGGCTCGGAACGTGTGAGGGGAAGGACTGAAGATGGCTGAGGAGGTGAAGATGGAGGTAGGACCTGCGGAGTGGCCGCAAGCTCCGCGTCCTCGCCTCTGCTCTCCCCCACGAGAGGCAGGACAGGACGGGAAGACCAAGACGGGGTCCTGGGGGGGGGGGTTGTGTAGGGATCTTTCTCCTCAGCCACCAGGGGGATTCGTCGCTC
>NW_005803446.1:18472-22010 GCF_000240725.1 Microchloropsis gaditana
AAGGCCCCAGACCTGTTCAATGCACTCTGGACAGCGCGACGAGCTTGGTCACTGGCGAATCCCATCTCGGTGAGCTGCAGGTGAGCAACTCGAAAGAGCGTTTGCGTCACCACGGTGGAAGACGAGGCGGACGGTGGTAGGACGGGAAGGCCGAAGGAGTTCGAACCCAGTAAGCTGCTCGGAGTCGAGGTGGCGGTCTCTCTCCTGTTCCCATCGTCGAGGGCGTTGACGCGGCCCAGTGCTCCCCGTCGGGCCGCGCGGAGAAACGAAGGTATCCTCGTTTGGCCCTGGGAGAGGGTCAAAGAAATGGTGGGCGTGGGCTGGTTGTTCGACGAGGTAGTGGCGGAGGTTGAGAAGGAGGACAGGGCAGAGGATACCGCTGCGTCCTCCGCCTCTGCAGCTCTGGTGCCCGCAGGGAGGAGGGTCGCCAGGAGGGACGAGGCGGACGCAGAAGCAGCAGCGGCGGAGGAGAAGGCAGCCCGCCGGCGTAGGTGGCCCTCCTGTCCCGCCCCTGCTTCCCTCCCTCCCTCCCTCCCTGCCACAAGGTCTGCAGCATCACTTTCGTCCCTCACGGATTCCTGATAGCCCGTCCTGCGTCTGGTCCTCCCTTCCATTCCCCCCCCTGCCCCACTCACGGCAGCGGCCGGGTCCATGATGGCTACCAGGGCTTGCGCGTCGGCACAGAAGCAATTGACACAGAGCCGCCAGCTTCGAGGGGATTGTGCGGAGACGAAAGCCTGTACCTCGCCCTCCGCCCCTTCCTCCCCAACAATCGGCGCAAAGGAAGCATGGCAATGGCTGCATTCCCAGCAAGGCGACAGGGAGGGAGGCAAAGAGGTTGTCCGGGACGAAGGGGTGTGCAGAGGTTTGAGGGGGGCGTCGTGCAGACAATGCTTGACCCCTTTCGCGGGGAAGGCGGGGGGGGCAAGAAGGGCGGGAGGAAGGGCAGGATGGAGGACGACGTCGTCCGACATGGCGGGGATGAGGCGCTCGACGATTTTTTCTTCCGCCCCGCCGTGGCAGCGTTCCGATATCCATCCCTCCGCGGTCCGGAGGCGCCACACCCCGTCCGGTGGCACTGCTTGCGCTTCCAGCACCTTTATCACGCTCCCTACCTTCAGTACTTTCACTCGGACCGATGTTTCAATGCTGATCCCCGCGCGAACGACCGCCCCTTCCTTCAACACCACGCGGTACAAGCCGGGGGTAAAAGCCTTTCTTCCCTCCCGACCTCCTTCGGCACCTCCCTCCCGTAAGCGGGAGGCCGGATGCGAAGAGGAAGGGCGACAGAGAAAGGGAGGGGGAAGGACGCTTGCCTCGTATGTCCTCTCCAAAAGGACTTGAAATTTGTGCTGTAACCCCAGGGTGGGGGGGCAGAAGGGCACTGAGAGCGGGCTGAGGGCCACGTGGAAGAGGGAGGCGGCGATCCGGGGGATGAGGTGATCCGACCAGGCCTGACGGGACTGGGAAAGGAGGGTGCCGAGGGACCGGAGGGTGAAAGTGTGGAGATAGAAGAGAGGGGGTGACGGCGAGGACGATTGGGGGGGGAGAGCGGGCTCAGGGAGGAGAAGAAGGTCGTGGAGAAGGTGGAGGAGGGTATGGACTTGGTCGTCGGGAAGGAGAGGGACGGGCACATCAGGGACGGGGGCGGCCCCACGCCCGGAGGAAAAAAGAGAGAGGGACCAGAGTGCTTCCACAGGGGTGGTAAGCAGCAGCACGGGTGCAGCCATGGCAGCAGCGCTCTTGTTGCTCCCTCCCTCGACGTGGACCGCCTCGTCTCCCACAGGCGCCACCACCACCTCCGCGTCCCCCCTCTGATGTTTTATGACCACGGCACGTTCCCGTACACCTCCTTTCCCAGGTTCAGCCTCCCTTTCCACCATCCCACCCACGCGTACCATCTCCTGCTCGCTCAAGACAAAAGCGGCGGCCATGGCTCGCGCCATTTGGGGCACGTCGCCTGACGCTTCTATGGATCTCTTTGACCGAGAGCCGCAAGGGCCTCCCCCAAAGCTTTGCTCGCGCCCCTGTTTCCTTCCCTCTCCTGTTCTTCCCTCCTGTCTCCGTCCATCACATTCACCCCTCCCGCTCTCCTTGGTCTCCTCCCTCCCTCCTTCTTCACCGAATCCCCTGCTCCCCCAAGGTAATCCTCCCTCGACCTCCTCCTTCCCGTCCTCCCCAGGTCGAAGCTCCCTGACCCCTTCCCGCAAGGCTTCCGTGACGGCGTTCCCGACTTCTACCGACCAGGGAGCCGCTTTCATGCTCCACAATACCCGGAGAAGACTGGCCTCCTCGCAAACCAAGGCCATCAGGGCATGCCCCGCCCCGCATCCCAGGTGAGGAGAAAAAGAGGCGGCAAACGAGGAGGAGATGAAGGAGGGGGAGGAAGAGGGGTGGATGACCAACCCTGTGGCCTTCCCAAGGCGTTGGCCCATGCGTTCCAGCAGCCAGACGACAAAGGATGTCGGGCCGGACGGAGAGGACGCGGCGGACGAAGGGTGCAAGCACTGGGTAAGGGCGGCATCCATGAATGAAGGGGAAACCCCCTGCAGCAGGCAGCGCAACAAGCGCAAGACGACCCGCTGGACGCGGCATGAGCCCGCCTTCAGCCAAGGAAGAAGCACGGGCAGCAAACGCTCCGATGCCGCCCTTTTCTCGTCCCCCATTGGGGAAGGCACCGAGGCGGGCGTGCCGGTTAGGAGAGGGTACAGGTGGAGGAGGTAGCGCAAGGCCAGGGCCTCCACTTTGGTCGGCTCCGCTTTGATCAGAGACAGGCCTGTCCCTCCCCCTCTCTCTTCTCCCGGCTCTTTCGCCCCGCCCTCAGTCTCCCTCCCACCCATATCCTCGCTCTGCACCCGGTAAAGACCTCCGCACAAACCTAGCTCCCCCGCGATTAGGTTGAAACACGAATCAGACAGCTGCCGCGTCCAAAAAAGGGAGTTCTGCGGTATCGCACCGGCCGAAGGGTCAGAATCAGAGGAGGGAGGGAGGGAAGGCGGACAAAGATCGTCTCCTCGGAACCTCGTTCCTATCAAGCCCGCCGCGGATGCCGAGGTGGACGGAGGGACCGGCCCAGAGGAGAAGCGGAAGTGCTCTGCTTGCACGTGAAGGAGTTGGAGCAAAGGCCACGCCGTACCCCGAAGCATTTCCAGCTCGGGAACGCTCACACCGCCTACCCACCTCCATTCTTTCTCGACCTCGTCCCTTTGTCCTTTGTGTGATGGAGCGTGGACGGGATAGGTCCTGTTCACGGCTGGCAATTTGGGCGCCTGGGACCTGCCTGAACCAAAGTGAGATATAGACTCGTTCGAGGCGGGGAGTGCCTCACTTCCGCTCTCGTGGGCACGGGGCTCGGGGTTGAGGGAGAGGGGGGAGAGAGGGGAAAATGCGGAGGCTGCTCCGCTGTTCCCAATGTTCGTGGTAGGAGCAGCCATGCTCCCAGCCGCGGAAGAGGATTGTGGACCCGACGGCCCATGCGGCACGGAGGAAGGGGAAGTGGATGACGAGGGGGGGAGGGGCCAGAGCTTGACCGCCGCCG
>NW_005803445.1:0-21936 GCF_000240725.1 Microchloropsis gaditana
ATCCTCTCCTGCTCCCCTTCCTCCGATCCGCCACCCGGTCCGCGCATGAAAGACTCCCTCCCCTCTCCTCTCTCCCCTCCCCGTCTGTCCTCCCCTCGGAATGGGGGGCCTCGCGGAGGCGGGAAGAAGCCATTCAAACCTCCTTCTCTCCCTCCCTCATGGAAATGCTGCGCCGGTGGAAAGCCTCGGGGAGGGAACGGCGGGCCTCCAAAGGCGTGCGGCGGAGGCAAGCCCCGCCCTGGCCCTCGCCCACCGCGTCCCCGCCCCTGCCAGTCATCTTCGAAAAAACGTCCTCCACCCCTCCCTCCCCTCCCGCCCCGTCCGTAGCCTCGTCCTCCCCTCCCTCCTCCATGGAAGGGAAGCGGTGGACCGTCATGGCGCGGCTGCTGCCATGGAGGAAAGGGAGCATGAGGGGGGGGCTGTTGGGACCATCCCTTTGCCACGCCGGAGGGTATCCTGTGCGACGGAGAGATCATGAGAGCCGCATTGGAGACGATATGAACCAACCAATACACGTCAAAAACACACATCAAGAGACACCCAAATAAAGATACCCTCCGCACTCCCCCTTCTTCGCCCCCTCCCCCCCTACCCGCCATCCCAGGCTCACCTGGCGGTTCGTCGGGATAAGGAGGCATGCCCTCTCCCATCTCTTGCTCCATCATCCCTGGTGGCGTGCCGCGGGGAGGGGGAGGAAACGGTGGAGGCGGGGGGTAATCCCCTGCAGCCTCCACCTGTCCATCCGGCAGGGGCTCCTCCTTCCCCCCCCACTCGGCTTCCTCTTCCTCCTCGTACTTCCGTCCCTCCGCTGCCTGCGCCTCAAGGAGGGAGGCAAGCAGCTTCTCTTCCTCTTGCGCTGTCTGAGCTTCCTTCTTTTGGGCGAGCCAGCGGAGACGGATCTGTTTCTCCGAGTACAACTGGGAAGGGAGGAGGAGGGGGGGGGAGGTTCATAAAGGAAGAATGACGGAGCGAGAGGGGTGGGAGGAACATGGGTGAGAGAGCAGAGATCGAAAAAGAGGGCATGGGAGACATGCACAAGAACGAAAGTCGGGGAGGGGTTTCTAAGACGGAGAGAGGAGGCGGACGACGAGGACAGAGAGGCTCCGAGATCCGGGGCGCCACCTGCCCAACCCCCACAGCCAACGCACCGCCCAGCTCTCCTCAACGAAGCCGTAGTTAAAGTAGTCAGCCGCCGAGGCCCCCGTCCGGTTCCAACCTTTCTCCTCCACGGTGGTGATGTCGATGTCAAAGGCCGTGCGCTTGAAGCGGAGGCGCAGCTGGTCCGTGGGCGGGAAATCCTCGTCCTTGAAGTCCTGGGTGTAGGTGCGGATGGCTGAGAGAGGACAGAAGGGAGTGGAAGAGGAAGGGAGGAAAGGGTGTGTCAGTGGGGCGATGGACGTGGTAGAGACAGGGAAGGAAGAGGGATGTCAGTGGCTTCGAGTGCTGCTGTGCCCGAGCAGACGGTCCGGCTCTGAAGCGAAAATTCATTACGCACACACACACATAAACACCGTATTCATCGATTGCCCCTCACGTACCTGGATGCTTCAAGGGGTTCGTGAACATGTCCGCTTCCTCCTCGTCCCCCACCCCCCCCTCCTTCCCTTCCTCCTCGTCTGCCCCGAAGCCCTCCCAGGCCAAAGCCCGCCGCCTGTCAAAGAAAGAGCGTCGTCGCAGGTCCACATTAGGCTTTTACAATGAAATGGGTAAAGCCGACGATGAGCAGGGCCTCCACAAATACCTACCGGGCCTCGGCCGCTTCCTCCTCCTTGTCCTCATCCCCCTCTTTGGCCTCCCCGGGGGCCTTGTCGTGACCCCCCGCCCCTCCTCCCTCTGCATCTGCCACGCCTGTGGCCCCTTCCAAACCTGGTCTTATGTACTTGTTGGCAAATGCTCTGTACCGTGGGGGGCCCGTCATGACAAGTGTGATGTCATCGTCGCTTTCCTCCTCCTCCTCTTCCTCCTCTTCGTCTGTGCTCTCTTCATCTTCCTCCTCGTCATCGTTTCCGTGAGCGTCCAGAACGGGAAAGAGGGAGGGCACTGCAGGTAGCGGTACTACATCCAGTAGGTCCTGCTCTCCATCATCCTGGGATTTCTTTGTCTCCAAGGCCCGTCTCTTGGAAGCTCGTCTCTGGGTTGTGACCTTAGCTTGCGCAGAAACGAGAGGTTTGGAGCCATTTTCCTCCTCGATGACAGATGGTACAGTGCTTTCACTGCTGCATTTGAGAAATAGGAAGCGAAGGAAAAGATGAGTGAGCATTACCCGGGCCCGGCGCGTCCAGGACAAGCTCTCTCTCTTTCATACCTCGCGCTTGTGGACAGCGCTGATGCCCGCGTTGATGGCATCCCTGCACCCGGTCGTACTCCTCGCAAGATATCCTATCGAGTGCGTACTGCCGTGTTATAATGCTGCTGTCAGTTTTATCTTCCTATCGTCAAGCTCTTTTCGGGCAAATTGTCACTTTTGGGATTTTTTTCAGGGAGTGAGGGAGAGGGCTAGAGCTCGCAACTCCTTGTTGCAGACTCTCTAGGTTAAATCTCCCTGTACAAGGAATGGTAGAGCCATGAACAACGAAGTTGGCATCTGCAATATTCGACATCGGCCAGCAGGATCCCATATTTCATCTTCGTCCTCCCATACATTTTCGCTTTCACAGATGCCTATGTGGTGTCTTCCCATCTCTATATCCGGGTCTCTTTCCTCGTCCCTAAATCTCGGGCGAAATCCACGGAAACGCCACGTGCACAGCAATGACACCCAATGCTCAGGAGAATGTACGACTCAATTCCCAATCAATCAATATGTGGAGCTGCGTGAGGACTTATCGAAACTTCCAAAAATATATCTCTCTGTTTCCTGCTCACTCAAGCTATGGCCGAGAGCATTGGTTTGATCGATCGGGAGTGCAACATCTTTCCCGATAGCGGTCACGGCCACTTCATGACAGCTTGTACAATCAAGAAATATTTGCTGCATTTCCAACTATAACGGGAAAAGGGCAGTGAGATTAAAAGTTGACAGAGCGAATGTGACTGATGCTTCGTTACACGTAACTTAGACGTGACTCTTTCTTCGTAAACCCCCATTTTGAAAAGATCTGTTTCGTAATACGATGAGAATGAATGTACATTTGTTTTTTTGCTTATCAAATATAGGTCTTTTACTGCCTTGTAACGTATACACGCAGAGAGAATGACTAGGCAGCTGTCAGGCCAATGCCGTGTATGTTGCTAATATATCAAAAGCTGTGACGAACTTTAATGCAATACCGTATATTGTAAAGATTTTATACGTGAAGGCTAAAGATTGACGATAATCTTAAAGTGTGGCAGCTTGGAGGGTCTATGAACATTGGCGAGAGTACGCACTTTAAAAGAATTCTCCTGTGGGCTGTGTAGGGTTATGTCTGAATACCTCATCCTTTTGATAATGTACTCTGAAGAAAGAAGTCTCAGAGGTATTTTGATCGAATCATTTTTGGCGACAAGAAGCACTTACAACCCACAATTGCGACACGATAAATACTTACCGGAGTCTTTCGATGGACGTTATAAAAGTGTGCCACAGCAGCTCTCTGCACCTAATTTTGTCCAAAACCCCAAAAGTACAAATTATCGAACAATCTTTTTTCTTTCTACAACCCTCTGTGAGTAAATTAAAGGCATGGAGCATCATAAGCCGTGAAAAGGACACACTCTATTTTCTTCTCTGTAATGGCAGACGCACTTAACGTGGATGACACACATGTTTCAAATCTTAAGTTAGTGTTAATTGTAAACATGCTTGCTCGCGACTATTGACAAGGCCAGTGTTCCTCGCTGTCGAAAACAAAAATACATAATTAAACAAGTAAGTGACATTTTGAGCTTCCTGAAGCATTTATGTGCCGATCGATGCCTTCTGGTGTGGACGTACCCCCTTCAACCAATATCTCGCCCGGAAGACGTTTACTACTGGAGTCAACGGAAGAAGACCCGCAACACAGATACCTTTCCATGCACTTTGATAGCGCATTTAGAGTAGGAAAAACAAGAAAATTGTAGTAAAGGAAGATATAGTGCTATTTTTAGCCTGTTGGAATGTTGCCCACAGGCGACTGCACTAAACATACAAATTTATGCTCAAGAACAGGCCCATTTCCCTATGGAACAAATTACAGCTATAACGAAGCTACAGTCACCAGCTTGCTGAGCACATAGATTGATATCCAGGTGTATAGTTGTTATCTTGGGAGAAGGAAGCAAACGAAACTTACAGTGTCCCTCTGAAAAAGGTCGCTGAAGATTAAAGAAAGTAGGAATTGCGGGCTGCAGGGCCCTTCCTCATTACTGCTCACGGTCCAGGTAAACAGGAAATCCATATTCGACAGATTTTCAAGAGCTTTCTGTTTCTAACGACGTCGTCTCGGCCAGAGTCTTCGCAAAAGCCATGTCGCAAAGATCACCACCGTCTCCACGGAGGACAAAAACTTGTGAACTTCGCATGGCGCGGGCTAAACCCACGAATAATCCTGCCTCGGAGGCAACAGATACTCCTGGCACCCTATATCGGTCAGTAATTTCTACATGCTCTGTGTTGGAAAATGCTGAAAGCCACGCAGCCTCCAAAAGCAATCGAATTTCGGTATGGCATGCCCCTACATCGAGATGCTCTTCGGTGTCAACTTCGGCGTCCCCCAGATCTATGTCGTCTATTATCAATGCTACGGACCCGCTTGCAGATGCCCTATCCGCTTGTCACTCTCCTGTGTCTTTGCAGGCTCAGGAGCAATCCTCTTTGTTTGCAGGCAGCGGCTTCAAGGGAAAGAACTATGGAGCAGGGGACCTTTGTGAGGACAGAAATGCGCGAGAAGACGAAAGGTTCCTCCAGTCTCAGCTTTATCTTTCAGGGGCCTCACCAAGGACATCCTGCCCTTCGTTCAGCTCTCCTACTTCTTTTGACGTCACGAGCGGGTCTGCCACCCCGAGGCCAGCCCGAAGCAGGGATCGTCTCGACGCTGCCATCTACGAGTCGAGGTCGATGGCAGCTTTGCTAACGGACGGAGCCAGCACAGGTAGGCGAATGAGTGATATGGACGTTGAGTCAGTGGAAGAGGGGCTAAACGAGTTAAGAACGTCCAAGAGAGCTGGAATAAAGGGCGACAGGACGGCCACTACTGTCCTCGATTGCCGCGCGCAAGTCAGGATAATTGGAAACGGCCTTCGACGGGAAGTTGATCAAAAAGGGGCGGGAACCACCAAGCTCGATAACAAGGCTCATGGAGACAGAAGGCGGACGGGGGGTGAAAACCGTCGAAGAAAATGCAGTACGACACGGAGCGACACGGCGAACGTGGCAGCCGTCCAAGCCCGTCATTTGCAGGCGGATGTTATGGCCACGCGGATCCTGTGCGAGAAAGCTAAGCTTACAACCGCCAAGTTGGATAGCAAATCGGCAAATATTCAGGCGCAGTTGGAAATATTGAAGCGGCAGCGCTCCTATCTTCACAAAGCTCTTCACGCTTTATTGTTTGCTGATGAGAGCGAGGAAACCGAGAGGAGAAACGGGCGATCTCTTGTTAAGGAGGTGCAAGCTGTGCGGAACATGAAGATCGAAGACTTTGAAACCATTCGAGCGAAGGAAAGAGTTGAGGAAGAACGTGCGAGACGGAGGAAAAATGAATGCATGCAACGTTCAATGCTTGTGTCGTTAGTGAAGAGCACATGTACCACAGCGTCGAGACCATCCTCTCCACCCTCGAGCACCTCCTTTCCTGTCTCTTTGCCACCTTTCAGTAATGCCATTGCGAGTTAGTTGCTATGCTGTTAGACATGAATGCGAGCTTTTCTACCTCACTGTTAGGTTTGGTCAACCTCCAACCCTATCCTTAAGAAATGTGTAAAAAGAATCCGTGGAATTCAAATCTAATCGACATGTATAAGGCGTAAGGACTATAATTTTATTAACTTAAGTTGATTCTGATAGTAAGGAGCAAATTTACGGGCAACATTGTTTGAGCCGCAGTGAAAGCAGCGTCTCTGTGGCTGCCGCTGCACGGGAGAAAAGCGACCCGGAGGGGAAAGTCAGAAAAAAAGTCGCCCGCCCTTCACTCCTTTTGCTTTCATGTTCCAGCCCCGCTGCAACCATCGGCACAGTCTCAAAGCAATTGATGTACCGCATACACACAGATGTCCACTTAAATTCAGTTCCTCAGCTTTGAAGTCTGCATCGAAGCTAAAGGAGAACCTTGATCTTCGAGCTTGTGGCGGTTAGGCAGGCGTCAACTTCACTATCAAGGAAGGAGAACGGTCAACTCCTACATAAATGCTACGGCTAAAAGCACCATTACGCTATGCGGCCCGTCAGGCTCCGTTATCTCTCCTTGTTTTCTTTGTACATTCCACCTTGATATCTTGCGCCCGATCAAATGCAGTGAGGACCGGCAGCAACATCAGATTTGAGATACACGACTCTTCAAGTCTACTTCGTCCTCAATATGGTAGACTCCTTCATCACGGGTTCCCCCTCTCGTTCATATCTCCTCCTCAAGCGCCTGCACCAACGCACTCTCCTTCGTCAGGAGAAAATGGCAACGGCCCTTTCGCGAGGAGGAGAAGAAGAAAAGCAAAAAGTGATCTCGAAAGCGTCGGCCGTAATCAGAACGTGAAAACAAAACGGAGCAGTAAGGTACAGCCTTTCTCGCCTATCAATGAGTTGGCCATTTCCACTGCTACCACTTCATCCTCCTCGTCTAAACATTTTTTCTTCGATTTTTCAGTGCCGAAAGGTCATAATGGCATGGCTTTCCCCGCGCATCCAGCAAAGATGACGGAACAAGGCCCTGCCGCTCCTGCCCGCTCTCCTAACACCCTTTTGGAACCTCCCTCCAGCCATGCCAAAACTCTGGCGGGCGGCTGGCATCAGATCTGGACGAGTCTGGCGGGTGGGGAAATGCCACCGCCAGAAGGAGGAGAAGGGGGGGGGGGGAACGAACCTGGTCTTCAAGGTGCTGCTGGCGGCCGTCGCCCTTATCTATGGTACCAATTTTGGCGCCATCAAATACTTGGATGCAGCTCACGTGGACGTGTCCATCGTCACCGCCATCCGGTTTGCGCTGGCTACCCTGTCGCTTTGTCCTTTCTTGTACAAGGCCCCTATGCCCGTGGTCATGAGGGGACTGGAAGTGGGAATGTGGGTGGCTGCCGGTTACATCGCGCAAGCCATCGGGCTTCAAACCACGCAGTCCTCCAAATCTGCCTTCATCTGCTCCCTGGCTGTGGTGGTGGTCCCCATCGTCAACGCCATCGTCTACAAGAGGAAAGCCCCGCCCACGGCGTGGCTGGCCGCTGTCCTTGCGGTCTTGGGGGTCGGACTCATGACCCTGGAGGGGAAAGGGACGCCACCCTCCATCGGAGACCTGTGGTCGATGGGCCAGCCACTTGGCTTCGGCATCGCCTTTGTCCGGAGCGAGCAGTGCATGCAAGAGAACAAGAGTCAGGCCTTGGCGATGACGGCGGCCCAGATGGTCGCCGTCATGGCCGTCTCCATGCTCTGGGTCTCCTTCACCCTCACAGCCAACACACCCAGCATCTCCGCGCTCTATGAGCCGGTGAACATGGCTGCCCTCTTCTACACCGGCGTGGTCACCAGTGCTCTGGCGGTGGTGGGGGAGAGCATTGCCCTGGCCCATATCTCCGCGGAGGAGACGACGGTGATCCTCTCTACGGAACCCCTGTGGGCGGCTCTCTTCGGCGCCATGCTGCTCGGGGAGAAGATGAATGGGTTTGGGTACCTGGGTGGCGCGACCATCCTGCTGGGTTGCCTCCTGACGCAGTTGAAACTCCCCAAGGGGCTGGAGAAACTGCTTGGACCGTTGGAGGAGGGAGGGGAGGCGTGAGGGGGTTGGGACCAGACAGGTACTATGCAAAGTCGGATAAGGTCGCATAGCAGTAGCTGAAGGGGGATGAATAAGGGCGTGCTGGATGCGAGCTCTCTCTGGCTCTAAGGTAAGGTGCTAAGGAGCAAGCCAGTCATGGTGAATCGTCGACCGTTTCTCCAGAAAAAGTCATTGAATCGACGCATACTTTTGGCTGTATGCATAGAAATATGAAACATCTGTCCAAACTTGACGGTATAATACGGGCATAATGTCAGATTAAAGAAAAGAACAAATATTTATGGCATCGATCAATGCAGCTGGTACTATTACTTACATTTGTATTTTATAAACGCGCCAAACGAGTTCCCATTCACCTTTCATACAGACTTTCATACTTCCATTATGCTATAATACACATGCAAGATAGAAGTCGATGCGAAGGCCCGTGACAGAGGGTGCTGGCGCTCTATCTCATCTCTTCGCCTGCCCCGCCCTTCCACGGTAACAAACCTCCTGCCTCGCGGACGCCGAGGGCAGGGAACACTCTGATTCCTGCAGCACCCAGCCAACCCTCCCGCTATTTCTCGAGTCGTCGACCCACTGTGGCGGTCCGAAGCCTCTCAGCCACGTACTCCGACACCAGGATGGGCGGATATTTCCCCCCATCCCTCGACTTCCCATCGTCCTCCTCCTGGACCCCGTTCTTCAATCCGATTCCACGAAAAGGGGGCAGGCACTCGACCACCGCGGTGGGGCTGGCGGAGAAGAAGAAGGGGATGGAGAAACGATCTTTTCCTTCCCTGTTCACGACCCGATGGGGGGTGGAGCGTAAAAAGTCGTTTGTCCATCGTTGAAGGAGGTCGCCCAGGTTACATATCAAAAGCCACTCCGATTCCACCCCCTGACCGCACGCCTCTGCTCCTGCCTGACTTCCGTCGCTCCATGCCTTCTCCCTCGAGCCCGGTCGAATATCTCTCTTGACCTTCCCCCGCTCCCCGCCTGGCGATTGACAGGGCGGCACGCGCACCCACGTCCCCCCCTCCCCTCCCTCGGGGCGGCAAACAACTTCCAGCCCCTCGTCTTCGGTCAGCAGCAAGGTGAGACAACCCCAGTCCGTATGGGCCCCGCATCCGAACACTCCATCTTCCACAGAGGAGGGTATCGGGGCGTAGTGCAACAGGCGGGTCGTCGCTGCCGCCTGGGGATGGAAGGCGTGTATCTTGTCATGCAAATAATCTGGAGGCAGGCCTATTGAGGACACTATGAGTCGTAGGACGCGATGCGCGACGCTCTCCATGGCGGCATGGTACTCTTCCAGGACAGGGCGGAAGTCATGAAGCAGCGAGGGAGCGGGCCACGGCTGATCCGAAGAAGGAGGAGTCAGGAGCAACCGAAAGCCCTCTTGAGTACATGGTTGAGTTTGCTCCTTATGGTTGAGTTTTTCTGTCCCCAAAGCCTGGTAGCCTTGGCTGTGATCACGGCCTGCCAAGGCCTGCTTTTGTGGCAAAGGAAGGGCAAAGAAGGCCCTGCATTGTCGAAGCGCCGCCTGTAAAAGGGAGGGCTTCACACCATGGCCCTTTATATAAAAAAATCCATACGTCTTACAGGCTTCCCGCAAATTCGAGAGGGAGGGCTGGGTGAGATCGATGACCGGGAAGGAGGAGGAGGTTATGCCGCCGGCAAGAGGAACCTGGGGTGATGATGCCATGACCACTCTGACACCTCAGCCTCGCAGACTTGTAAGCTCTTCTCAGTCGATAATAAGGCCCTTGTGAACCTAGTGAGTGGGAATTTTGACGAGGGTGGCGAGTTACAGACGGCTTGGACACGTACTAGTAGTAGGACGGGCCTTGGATCGATGGCGTTCAGCGCAATTTTTATGCCTCACTACCCAGAAATGTCAAGCTCCACAGACGAATTCAAGAATACTCGTGGGACATGGCTTGATTCTGATTTGCGCCTGCTAGAGGGCAAGCTGAGCTGTCCCCCTCCCAGCACAATTTCTTTTTTTTAAAAAACAGGGTCGATATGTCATGCTACTCTTTCCTATCGCTGCTTTTGATAGAAGCATTACATGCAGTCTCACGCGCTAGTCGAACACATGCTACAGAGCCCCCCAAAAGGTACCACACAACACAATGATCATGCGCAATATTGCCCGCGTTGGCATCAACGTCCTGGTGCGCCCTCGTCACGGCGTTTTGGCCGCCTTGCCTCCCAAGTCGAGTTCCCTCACTCCTCTTTCCAGGGCAGCTCGTGCCATGGGAACAGTGACTTACTCCCCCCCCGCCGTAAAAATCGGTCAGGCGGCACCGGACTTTACAGCGGTAGGTAAGGGGTGATGATCAACTTAACGCATTGGGTTCATGGATGAGATTTCTGAAGAATAACACTTTCTTGATCGGCGCTTTTGTAGGGAGCCGTGGTAGACGGGGAATTGACGAAGATCTCCCTTACCGACTACAAGGGCAAATACGTAGCTTTGCTTTTCTATCCTAAGGATTTTACATTCGTCTGCCCGTAAGTACGACCAGAGTGGAAGCTCGGCGTGGCATGTCAGAGGCACTTCTTGATCTCCCACACCCCCCCTTCTGACACGAGACGTTCCCTCAATGCTCCCCCCCCCATCTGTTCTCCATCGCCTTTTCAGGACGGAGATCATCGCGTACTCAGATGCTGCCCATCGCTTTGAAGAAATCGGCGCCAAGGTGATCGGCATCTCTACCGACACGGAAGAATCGCACCTGGCGTGGGTGCGCACGCCCCGCAAGAGAGGAGGCTTGGGTCACATGCAGATCCCCCTGGTCGCCGACGTGACCAAGACCATCGCCGCGGACTACGGCGTGCTCCTGGAGGACATTGGGATAGCCTTGCGGGGCCTGTTCCTCATCGATCCGGAGGGGGTGCTGCAGCAGATTACGGTGAACAACCTCCCTGTCGGCCGTAATGTGGACGAGACCATTCGACTCATCCAAGCCTTCCAATTCGTGGCCAAACACGGCGAGGTGCGTGGGGATGGGAGCCTGAAGGAGCAGAAAGGGGGGTCGAGGAAAAGGGGAGAGGATGGGGGACGAAGGGATAGGGAATGGGGAGGGGCCAGAGGCGCCCTGGAGGGGGGGTCCCTGCCGACCGTGGAGACTGGGATCGCCGCACAAGGGGCGTCTCCTAGGGGGAGACCGTGGCATGAAGCTGTCGTCGTCCGCAGGGCGAGCGGCATATTTTAATTGCGCGCACTTTGGCCCTCCGTATCCACCTGTCTGTCGTGTCCCCGGTCCCCCCTCATTCTCCATCTCTTCGTTGATACTCCCAGGTCTGCCCCGCCGGGTGGACGCCCGGTGACAAGACCATGAAGGCCGACCCTGAGGGCTCGTTGGAATACTTTGCCTCGGGCGCCACGGAAGAGAGCGAGCAGGACCCCTTGGCGGGCGGCCCGCACATTGTCACGGCCAAGGACGGGAAGCACCTGAAGGAGCTCCTGGGGAAGAAAGGAAAGGTGGTCTTGGACTTCGTGGCAGGCTGGTGTGGCAAATGCAAGCAGATCATGCCTTTTGTCAACGATTTGAGCGAGGCACATGCGGGCGAGGTGACCTTTGTGAAGATAGACACGACCGAAGACGCCTTGGCGGAGGCCGTGGCTGAGCACGGCGTCTCGGTGCTGCCAGCCTTCCATTTTATCAAGGACGGGAAAATCTATCGCCCTCCTGTGGTGGGGTACAAGAAAACGCCTCTGAAAGAGGGAGTCACCGCCTTGGCGAAAAGCTGAATGCACAGAAACGGAGGATGAAGGCAAAAGGAGTCAGGTCGGGGGGTATCTGATGGGATTATTTTGAGGTACAGGATATCTTGCTGCTGCGTTAAAAACTGAGCTGGTTTGGTTTTATTTCCAGCAGAAGCGTGAGATGGAAAGAAATAGTGGAAAAAAATGGAAGCTACCGTGCAGGAGTGAAAACGTGCATTTTCCATGCCCTTGTCCGTTTTTGCTTCTAGAAGATGAGCCTTCCCACAAACCAATCCATTTTTCCTCTTTGCGGCGTATAAGCTTGCACAGCAGCATTCGAGACGTAGCGTTCTGGCAGTGCAAGTCATTTTTCCTCCAATGACGGAAGATTCGTGCCGTTGTAGAGGAATTTTAAGGGTTTACACAGATGACAATATGTAGCGGTAAAATAGACCCGCAATCTGAGGATGACATCGAGGGAGATGCTGAATACGAGTTGACTACCTAAAAAGGGCTCTAGATCCGTATAGAGGCGTTTCCGAGAGATTCAAAGGCTTTGGTACCCTTTAATGAGGACCTGCAAGAACGTCAAGTTGAGTGGTATTAAAATATTGCCGTTCTCTCCTCGGAAGGTTTGTCGGATACGTCGTGTTTTTACGTTCCTTCTTTGCATCCACACGTTCAATATGAAAGTTGCTGAGGATTTCACATACATCCCACCATTTGTGTGCCCTCCTCTTTTTTAAACCTAACGTAATTTTTGGGCCTTGTCATCTGTAGAAGAAAAAAAGCGCTGTGTCCTAGGGGCTGTGTGTCACCTTTCTACCTCCTCCGACGCTCCAACTCTTTCAGGGATGTCAGGGCTAGTTGTCCCAATAAAGGACAATAACGATGCTATAAATGAGAGCAAGATGGAATTTCCACGGTCGACGCCGCTGCCTTCGTCTTTTGTCCGTGCGTCTGCAGCACCGCAACCTCAGGCCTCGTGGTTTGTTCTCCTCAAACAGGAGCTTCGACGAGAAGAGCGTTGGTCTTGGGTACCTGTCCCGCCGCGAAAGCGTCTGATAAATTCCAAGGGACAAGACCATAGTAAACCATCGGTACAATTCCTCCTGTTCCGCTGGGGTGCATTGCTTTACTGGTCTGTGTGGCTCACTCTGTCCGTGGTGTCGTCTGCCAAAGGAGTTAATCTTCCTGTTACGCTTCAAGACTACCACTACGGTATTTTATGGCTTATTTATGCTACAAGTTGGACTGCGATTCTTCTTTGGATATATTTAGTGCTTGCTTGCCTAGCTTTGATCCTCAGCTCACGCAGTACCATTAGCGACTATGGTATTGAACAGCAGTCTAAAACGACATCATGTGTAGGAGTGCTTACCTGGATCGCCCGTGACGCTGTGGCTCCTGCTGCTGTGATGGTCACGATCCTGTATTGGTCGCTCCTATTCCCTCTTTTCGGTTACACAACATTTGTTGATGTGCATTTACACCTCATAAACGCCGTGATCATCCTTGCAGACTTGTGGCTGTCGCGCCTACCATACTGGCTCCTCCATTTCCCCGCCCCTTTGACATTTTTGTGCGCGTATGTATTTTTTGCCGCTATTTATTACGTCACTGGGGGTTACGCGCCCGGGCATAAGGACTACATTTACCCTTGGCTGGATTTTGGCCGTTTGGATGTAACCATCCCCATCATCTTATTGGTGGTCTTCGTTATCTTCCCCGCAGTCCACGCCTGCCTCTGGCTTTTTGAACGAGCCGCACGGCAGCGTACGATGGCTCGAGAGAAAGGTGAGGCAAGACAACGGATGCATGCTCTTGTTGTGGACTCAGAGAGGGAGTCAAAAATGGAGCAAGGAGAGATAAAGCCCGGGCGAGCGCAGCAAGAGGAGCTTTCATATCAATTTGCAGAGGACGAGGCAAAGAGCGAAAGTGCGCAAGTCCACCACACGATGGACCAGTGTCAGGATCACCACGAGCGAAACGAGCCGTATCAGGTTTATTTCGACGCAGTCTCCCCCTCGGAAGGTTCGTATTGGGAGGGAAGCGGTTGGCACAAGTGAAGGCAAAAAGCGTTTAGGGAAAGAAGCACAACAGCATTGCTTGTCAGTGCCTTTTCCTCTTCTTTGGTCCTCTTTTGCATTCTCGAAACAGGGAGTGGTGGGATCAAAGAGTGGCGACGCCACGGGCTCCACAGGGCAGGACGTAAAGGTAAGCGTAGCAACAGGGGCGCGAGCTGGCTTGGCACGTTGCGGTTCTTCCCCGTTTTGAATGCGGCTACGGGGCCGGAAGTGCAGGGTTTGAATCAGCAAGAAGTGCATGGCGTCATGTTGGGTGACGATGGCGAAGGCTCGACCGGCATGGCATTTTATGACACGGAGCAAAGAAATTTGTAGAAATAGGCACCGATGGGGCTACGAAAAGAAAGAAAGGATTACTTCAAGAGTCTGGGCCCGGCTGCCACTCTGTTTTAAGACAGCCATTTCTTGGTATTCACCCAAAATGATTAGGCAGATGGCTTTCTGTCTTTCCTGTTAAATTGTCTCTTTCCGCTCGAACGAGGCCACCATCATACTCATTCACATGCCTCTCTTTCCCCGTCTCCTTACATACATGCATACTTCACATCCACAACATCCTCCTTTTTCCCTCTGACCCCATATTTGTATGTACACGTTGATATATTAACCCTTGTCGATCGAGGCAAGACCGCATCCTTGTCGGCCTCAAGTCTCTCACGGCACAGGGTCCGTCAGCGCCTCTCCAGGCGCCTTCAAGCGACAGCATCGATCCAGCATCACATCCCCGAAGCGGTACTGGAATGCACACGTCTCCCTGGGCACACAAACCGTGGTCCGCTCTCCTACGCTTGTCACCACGTCAAACTTGCATTCTGCGTCCGTCGATGGCAATCGGGACCGCACCCGGCGCAGAATTGAAGCCAGGCCGCGCGCCGCGTGATGCACCACCCTGTCCCTGACGCGATCGACGCCTTGGCAAGCTCTACTCGACACCCGCTTGATCCTCCCTGATCCCACCCTCATCCAATCTTCAAACCTGCTTGACCTCGCACTCCACTCCTCCTCGCTCTCCCGAGCCCGACAAGCCTGCCCCAGATGCAAATCGCCCCATTGAGGCTTCAATTTGCAAGTTTCCTTGGGTTTGCATGCCAAGCACCGCCAGCTCCACTTACAGGCGGTGTCAGAGGACCGCAACAGCCGCTTTATCAGGGTAGAGACGTGCTCTTTAAGGCGAAATAACACAGCTGACGGAGTGCTACCACCGTGAGTCTTGTCGACTGGTATGTGAAGCAACTCCGCGCCTAGCTTTGTTTCGTCGAGGACGATGGGAAACTCAGCAGGCACGTCCGTGGTGGCGTCGGGAGGCTGAGCGGGCGAGCCCAGCGTCTGACGCTCTCCTCCGAGATTTAGCTCGCTCGCGTGTGTCTAAGGTGGAGCGTTCAGGCGTATAGTATGGTATGAGGATCGAAAGAGAATCATATTCAGGCAATGCCAAACGTACTGATACATCTCATGGCGTGCGATCAAAGTAACTGCATGATATTTCTGGGGGGGGGGAAACATATCGCGTCCATGCACCTACCAGGACGACGATTGCTATCGAAACCAAGACCATGGCTCCGAATAGAAAGGTACTCTTACGCGGGGCGCTTTTCGTACGATTAGTATTGCCCAGAATATTCCTATGGCTGTTGCGGCTTGTTCGGCCGCTGCGACGATTGGAGCGGGCCATAGCCTCGGGAGCTGCAGGTCAATGCCTGTGTACAAATTTGACAGCCGTGTCTCTGATGCTATTCAAAGGTAGTGGAGGGGGAATTTACCATCGATGTTGGTCGGGAGCGTCTTGATAGAACGAAGTATAAACATCTCTTGGCATCTCACCGTTTCCTAGAACGTGTGGATTTTCTGGCAGTGGTACGCTTTACTTCAAAGTGGGCAGTCTAGGAGATATGGCGGCAAAAGTTCCTTTGCCGTCAATCGAGGAAAACTTGAAGGCACCATTCACATGTACACAAGCTTTGTGTTTCATCCCAGGCCCGGGTTGTCATGGATCCGACTCAGCGGAAATCACGTGGTCAACACGTGACAGAATTGTTACACCTTGAGATACAATGTGTAGAACAAAAGGACTTGGAGGATCGCAAAAGGCGGGAAATAGAAACACTGTCATATTTTCCCAGCCCCGCCTAGAAACCAAAAAAGCTAACGAGCTCACATCGCGACGGCAACTCTGTCCATCTTCGCTCTCTAATAAATCATATGTACCCGCACAAGACAGAGGCCGTGTCTTTTTCCCCCGGCAGGAGACATCGCTTCGCTTTTTCCCTGCGGCGAGCTGCCCTCCCTTGTGACGTTCCACTCCACGTTCAGGCCCTCTTCACATTCTGGTCTGTTTTTTTACGTGCAAGGGGATAAAGTAAGCCGTCAAGTGATAGGACTCAGCAGCAGGCGGTAGAGAGGACAGTATTATGCCCACAACACTCCTCAATCCTCCCCGCCAGCAAGTGTGGAATCAGAGCGAAGGCACGACTTCCAACATCCCACCAAAATCTCGCATTTGGCGTAAAGCCTCTAATTTATCCTCTTCTCCTTCGAGCCTTCATCCATCCCCCTTCGCCACGAAGCACGGCATCTATTCACCCGCGACGCGTGTGCCTGTAAAGCCTTCCACCTCATCAAAGTCTGCTTCGACACCAAAAACCGGAGCTCTCCCCCTCTCCGGCGCCGACGTTTCTTCCTTCTCCATCCCTACTCCTCCATCCCAAATGCGAATCCGTACTCTAGCATCTCCCCCTGCCGCCTCCGCGTCTTCCTCATCTTCTGCCGTGCCAGCCCGGCCGTCCTGGGATTCGAACGTCAAGAACCCAGCTATATATCGCCTTACCCCCCAAGAGCAAGCCCGGCGCAACGCAGCTCTGCAGTCGTCTCAGCCCCGAGGTAGGCGAGACAAAGAGTCAGAGCGCAGTCAGCGTCGAGAAACGTCCAAGCGAGAGGCCCTGTCGGTGCCGACTTCTCCCTTCGCCGGGCGGGAAAAAGCCGTGGCGGGCTCTCCTTCGGGCTCTTTGGCCGCGCGACTGGCCTTAGGACCGATGCAAGGTAGGAGCTTTCCCCAAGGGGGCGGAAAGGACTTCTCTCACGCGGGAGCGTGCTGGGATCGGAAGGCATTTGTGCACGAAGGGAATGGCGGTCCGGGGGAGAGGAGCTCACCACAACGTGCCTTCGACCCCTCCTTGACAAGAATTCGGTCCACTCCCGACAGACGCCGGGAAAATGCCTCTCAAAAATGTCCCCGCAGCCTCGCTGAAGCGGCCCATCGCGCCAAAGCTGCAGAGTGCCTGGCGTCAAACAAGTATTTGCAGGCGGAGATGTCGGCTTTCCAGGACCGTCTGTCTCGCACGCAGGCTTCCAGGTCCTCGCTCTCTGACTTCGCGCCACGGGGGGCCCGCTCAGCTGCCCCCACCCGTGGGCAAAGACCCCAAACCCTCGGCAGGAAGTCTCTCTCCCTCACCCAGCCTTTATCCTCCTCCTACTCTTCCCACCTTCCCTCTTCCATTTCCTCTTCAACTCCCAAAGTACCTCCTCGTCCTGCCCCTCGTCCGCCTCAGCCCGCCCCTCCACACACCACTACAGCCCGGGCAAGGCCTCTGTCTGTCGATACTCCCTCCTCCCTTACCCCTCGCGACGCAGCCGCTTTCTTTCGCACCCTCCTGGCATGCCCGCCTCTCGGCCCCCTCATGAGCACAGCCGAATTGCAATTCTTGCGCTCGGTCTCGCCCTGCGACGCCTCCTCCCTCCCGCCCTCTTTTCTCCTCTCCCTCGCTGCTCGCATGGCTGATCGTCTCTCAGCTTTGCAAGAAGAGAACGAAGTGCTGCAAGCGCGCCTCGCACTCTCGGAGGTCCGGAGGGAAGGACTGAGGGAGGGGCTGAGGGAGGGGATGAAGGAGGGAGCGGGGACAAGTCAAGATCCGTTATCGACGGAGAAGATGGCCAACGACGTGAAGCAAGGGACCCCTCTAGCCTCCATTCCATTTCCCAAGCAACCATCAAGGGGGATCCACCACGACAACGAGGGAGGGACGAAAAACGGAGAGCTCCCTACGAGCGGACAGCAAAAGCCGAGCGCGAGGGCGGCCGAGGCGATAAATGCCATGAAAAAGGGAGGCAGTGTCCGCGGGGGGAGGGAAGAAGGGAACGACAAGACCGCTTCTCTGCGAGTGAGTTGGCTGGATGCAAGTGTCACTGCGGAGGAAAATGCGGCGCTGTTGACAGCGTTGGAGGGGATCTACCCCGCACCGGCCATCCAGCGGGACCGTGCTTGTGCCCCGGCAGCTGTTGTTTTGAATGGGAGGGGGTCGGGGGGCCCAGGGAGTGAAGGGGGGAAGGAAGCCTCGCTGGCGTCCACCCCTGCCACCTTCGGGCCCTACCTTGGCGCGCCGGCCCCTCTTTTCGAGGAGCTGGGCAGATGGATGAGACCTGGCTCATGGCGGCGGACACTGAGGCCGCAAAGATGACAGGCATTGGATGGAGTGCTAGGATAGGCTGCTCGCAGAAAAAGATATTTGAATGCGGGCCTAACGCAATATCACGGACACACCGCCCCTCCCACATGCCCCGCAGAACGTGTTGTTTAGTGTCTTCATTCAGCTTCTGAGTTACTTTTAACATTCTTGTGCATGGAAGGGCCTGGGCCCCCATGACTTGCACGACCGTCACACGCGCCTTCTCATTATCATACAACTCTATTTTTGCCCTCCTAGACTTTCCCGTTCCTGCCCCTCCTCTAAACGTTTCCTCTGTAGAAGCCCCCCTAGCCGTCGCAGACACCCAATCCCTGGCCGGCTCCCTGTGCTCTATTATTAACCCTATCTTCACCGAGTTGTGGCATCCATTTCCATCCGCATACTTTACCTCCTCCAGTTCCCTGCATCCTCCTTTCTCCTCCAACACTACCGGCCCTCCCCTCCTTCAACGGGCAGCCCCCGCCGCCAAGGTCCATCGTCAGGACCCCCTCCCCGCCGCCCTCTCTCCTGCTGCTGCCGTTGTGCAACCGGGCTCCGGCCAGCCGAATACCCGTCCCTCCTCCCCTCCTCCCCGACAGCCACGCTCGAGACTTTCTGCCGCCTCTCTCCCCCTCCCACCCCCCCGCTTCCACCACCCCCACTCCCTCCCACCCGCCCCTTTTCTGCCCTCCGCGCCAGGCCCAGCACGTCCTCCCCGCCACTGAGCCACAGGGAGGGCGGCGCATCCGGGGCCTCCACCTCCCTCCCCCATCTCCCCCGCCGCCCTTCCTTCACTCGGAGCTCCATGGGGCCGTGCGCGAAGTCGCACTTGTTCTTCCGGCGCATGGCACACGTGGGGGGGCCCTCCGCCCCGCCCTCCCCGCCCTCCGCCGCCCCCGGCACGCAGCTCAGCTCGTAGTGCTGACAGAGCCGAGTCCGGTACCTCGCGTCCGTCAACATCCGGGTCAGGTGCGGTGGACGAGGACGCGGCTTGCCCGCCTCCCCCCGCTTCGCCCAGTGCTCCGCCGGGCGCCACCAGCCCCGGCTGTTCGAGGATGCAGCCAAGCTGCTGCCCGCAAAGACGACAACTTGGGAGAGAAAGAGGGCGTTGGCTGGATCGGGAGAAGCCGGCTCGGCGCCAGCGCCTTTCTCTTCAAGGCTAGGCGTGTGCGGGGCGCCTGATTTGCTCAAAAGGGGAGGGCCTTCCCCCCCTGCCTTCCCCTGGCCTCGGTGAGAGAGCTCCTGCGAGGCTGCCACCTGGTTGTCCTCTTCGTAGTCCTGGCGCAGATCCTTCTCGGGCCCCATGTAGGTCTGAAAGAGCTTGTCGCGCGTGAGCAGGCGGGTGCAGACGCCGTGGCAGTGCATCAAAAGGCGGGGGAAGTGCCGCTGCCAGTAGCGATACAGCCCTAGGGGGAGGGAAGGAGGGTGTTAGAGGATAGCACCAGGGACGGTGGACTGGAAGGAGCATGCGACACATGCAAAGGGATGCCCCCTCTGCGTGAGGGCATCGACACGTCTTCTGCCGGCCCCTCGCCCTCGCCTCTCATGGACGCATCCCCCCGCCCTCCTACCTCCGGGTAGGGGCGCCAGGACCCGCTGCACCGCCTCGGGAAGCTCGTGGAAATGGTGTCGCTTGTTCCTGAGGATGCGGAGACAGTCCCGCACCGAGGCCGTATCGTACTTCCGGTACCTGTTCACGTCCACCAGGAGCCCGGCGTCGAGACGCGCGTCCCAGGCCGACCCCACCACCTCCGCGGCTCCTGCCTCCACGGCCAGGGCGAGCAAGGAGTCCGCCGGCTCCTGCTCCACCCGGTCCGAGAAGTCGACGAGGAACGCCAGGCGCCGGTCCTCTGCCCAGAAGAAGGGGTGGTGGAGGACCATGCGGGCTGTGGGTCGCCGCGCCGGGTCCGGGGAGAGCATGGCCTCGAGGAGATGCCGGGCCTCGGGGATCTCCGCCAGCCCGCTCAGGTCCCGCTTTCCTTCTAGAATGTTCCGCTCCCGCTCGTACCACTCCCCGAAAGGGTGGGCGCCCGGGACCAGGACCGTGTAGAAGACGCAGCCGAGGGAGAAGACGTCCACGGCCTGCGTTCGCCGCCCCGAAGCGGAGGGAGGGCGGGGAAAGAGCTGCTCGACCTCGCGAGCCCGTGCCCATTCCCAGCCCCAACTTCCTCCTCTCTGCCTCCCGCCACCGCACCGGTGTCCTCCAGCCCCAGGCGCGCCGCCAACACCTCCGGCGCCTGCCAGCCCACACTTCCCGGCCCCAGCGGCACGGAGGACTGCGCCTCCTCGGGACGAGGGGCGATGGAGGAGGAGGAGGAGGAGGAAGGTGGCGCGCCTGTGGAGGCGATGGTGGAGGGGGGAGGAAAGCGGGATTTTCCGGATTTTCCCGGGGCCGAGAGGGACGTGACGCCGAAGGAGGATTGCCCCAGGGCAAGGAGCTTGCCCACCCCCATATCGCTGATCTTGCAGACGTACTGGCTGAGCTCCTCCACGCCGTCGACCAGGAGGGGGGGAATGGAGGACGGGGCGGAGGGCGAGTGGGAGGCAGGGGCGGAGGGGGTGGTGGAGGCGGAGGCGAGGAGGATGTTGTGAGGCTTGAGGTCGCGATGGACGATGCGCAGGGAGTGGAGGTGCGTGACGCCCTTGGCGATTTGGAAGAGGGCGCTGCGCACAGGCGCCGGGACCACGCCAAGCGTCTCGTTGCCCTCCGCCCCGTCTTTGGCCCCCTCTCGTTGCGAGAGCTTCCCCACAAAGACCCTGCGGCTCTGCTGGGCCCACCGGCGTCCGCCCCCACCCTCCCCCACAGCCTCCATCGCCTTTTCCAGCCGCCCCACCACGTCCCGCAGCGAGCACACGCAGAGCTCCAGGGCCAGGTAGACGAAGTCCCCGCTCTGCTCCCTCAAAAAGTACCGGACCACGTTGGGGTGCCCGTCGCTCTCGATCAAGAGGCGGATCTCCCGGTCCGCCGCCGCGTGGAAGGCTCGCAGCATCCGCTTCACGGCCACGGGGCGCTCGTCCAACTTGCCCTTGAAGACGATGGTCCCGTGGCAGCCGAAGCCCAAAACCTCCTCCACACAGACCCGGAGTCGGCCCACGCGCAAGACCCCCTCGGCGTCGGGGGTAGGGGGGGGGAGGCAGGGTCCGGGGTGGGGAGGGAGGATGGGGAGAACGGGCGCAGGAAGGAGGAAGAGGTTAAGGAGGAGCGTTGGAAGAGGGTGACGAGAAGGGCAGCCACGCCAAGAAGCAGGAGGAGAAGCAGGTCGTCCATGCCCCGGGACGCCGCCAGCCAAGTCGACGGCGAAAGCCAGGACCAGGAAGGGGGGGAGGGAGGGGGGGAGGACGGGGCGGAGGTCCCGTCCAAGAGGCGGGGCCACGGAAGACCGAGTAGGTAGTGTTGCTGCTGCTGGGCGCTTCCCGTAGAGGGCTTGGAGAGAGAAGAGAAGGAGGGGGAGGGGAAAGAGGAGGGTGGAGAGGAAGAGGAGGCGGCAAAGGAAGGGCTGGAGGCCACGATGGGCGGGAAGGCCAGGATAGGGTGCAGTCCCAGCAGGCAGGCGGGGAAGGCGGGCTCGCCCGGCCGGCACGTGAGGGCCCACTCGTCGTCCTCGCTCCCGCCCTCCCTCCCGCCCTCTTTCCCGCCCTCCCCTGCCCCTCCCCGTGCCCAAGGCGGCGAGTGAGGCGACTGGTAGGGGGACGCGGACGGTGGGAAGGCGCGTCCGCCCTGGCCCTTACTGCGGAGGGTGCAGAGACTGCTGGGATAGCCGGCGGGGCATTCATGGTGGTGAGGGATGCGAGGGAGGGAGGGGCGGGCGGAGGCTTGGCGGAGGGGAGGGGGA
>NW_005803444.1:0-21913 GCF_000240725.1 Microchloropsis gaditana
GGTCCCCTTCCTGTCTACACGCCGACCGCCATATCCGAGTACCGCATGGTGAAGACGCGAGACTCCTTCTTCCCTCCCTTCGTTTTGGGCACTCTGGAACGCCTCGATCAGGTGGGAACGCGCGGCTTCTCCCCTCCTCCATGTCCTCCCACTCTCTTTTTCGTCTCCGTCCTTGTGGGGGCCATGACCCTCGTCCCATTTGCTGCTGTCTGTGCTGACCCTTGTTTGCCCTGCCTCCGTTCGTCCACCTCCTTCCTCCGCCTCCCCCCGCAGGCTCGCGTCGCCGTCACCAGTCTCTTCGCGCCTCAGCCGGCCAATGCCGCAGGCACCCCCACCTCCCCGGGCACCTCCCCCTCCTCCTCGGACGAGCCGCAAGAGGAGTTGGAACGCATGGTCTTCGCACGGCGGGCCGCGGCGCGCCGGAGAGAAGAGGAGAAGAGGAAGGAAGAGGAGGCGGAAGCCCTCGAGGAGGACGGGGGCGACAACGTCTTTGTATGGGCCGGGAAAGCAGTGGGCGGATGGGTGGGGGGCCTCTTCGGGGGAGGTAGAGGGAAAGAGGAGGCAGGCAACGAAGTGGAGAGGATGCGCGCTCCCTCATTGCTGATGGAGGAGAAGGAGGTTGCAGAGTCCATCGCAGCGGGAGAGGGGGAGGCAGGGAAGGAGGGAGGGGCCTGGGGGGTCTTCTCGTTTTTCTTCCCCCTTCCCCGTCCGCCTCGCCGCCCGCTCAGTCCGATCCTGCCTCCGGAAAAGGAGCGGAGGGCATGGAAGGCCGCGACGGGGAAGGCAAAGCGCCGGTGCTTGCGGTCTCGGCCTCCCCTTCAACCTCGACGCGAGACGTTCCGAGATTGTCTCCCCGAGAAATGGCTTTCGATGGGCGGGAGCAGGTAGGTCAGGGAAAAGGACAGGGAGGGAGGTCGGGTCTCGATGAGGAGAGGGTGCTGAAAGATGAGGAGAGGGGCGTGGGAGTGGACGGTGGTTGCTCAAGGCCCTCCTGAACTCTCTGGCCTGCCCTCCCGCCCTCCCTTTCTCCCTCCTCAGGACTGGTATCTGGCGCGCGCCTCGGAGAAAATGGCGCCGATATCACCCACCTCGCCCCCCATTCCTTCCTACTGGGAAGACAAGGCCGGCGAGGAGGGAGAAGAAGGAACCTCCCTCGCCAGTGCGGGTGCGTGGTGGGAGGATCGGGAGGGGGAAGGGAGGGAAGGAAGGCTCGCCATCGATTTGCGGTCTCCGCATCGTTCACCCATCTGTAATCCACCATACTGACTGGTCACGATGTTGCAGGCAGCAGGTAGCAGATGGATTTCGGTCTTCTTGTACCGCTTTGTCTGACCACAAATCTATCCATCCATCTATCTCGCTTCCCTTCATTTTAGCCCACCTTGCCTCTCTCGAACGCGGCATGGCGTCTTCTTTCCTTACTCTTCTGGCACACGCCCAGACGCGCAAACACTTCAAGTACTGAGGGAGGGGAGCGGGAGAGGGAGGGAGGGGAGGAGGGGGAGGTCGAGAGGAGAACGAGGTGCAAAGGCTTTGTATTTTCTTAATAATAATAATAATAATAATAATAATAATAATTTATCTCATCTTTTAAAATATAAGCCGATCGGATGATCTTGGTGTAGATGAATGGCCCTTAGCATAGAGTATCTAATGTGGAAACGTTACCCTCCCCCCTTCCTTGTTTTCTCCCAGGCTCCTGCTTCAAGATGCGGGGGGACTCGGCTTTCTCGTGAGAGGCTTGACGATTACCAGCCCTCCCAACCCGGATCGAGCGCAGGTACGTCTCGAAATCGACCGGAGATTTTCTGTGAGGACAGAACCAAAGTTTGTCTCCAGGTAGCGAAGAGGAGAGTTGAGGCCGGGCGCTTCGAGTCGACGAGACACTCGAAAGAGGCGAGCCCCAGCACAACTAGGAGTGACGGGATGGTCGAGGATCGTCAGTAGGAGGCGGAGATGGAGGGTGTGTGGCCTCTCCTCCTGACTGTGCACTTCTCTCTTCTTGGTCTCCCTCCCCTTCCCTCTCTCTGCGTATTGACAGGCCCTTGAAACGCTCTGTCGACTCCTGCGCCCACGGACCAAAGCCCCTCCCGGCGCCTCCACCTCACCATCGTCCGGTGCTTCCTCGTTTTCAGGGAAAGGGGGAGACGTCGAGGAGGGAAATGACAGAGGCCGGACTCCCTACGACAGCGACGGCGAAGGGGAGTGGGGAGAATCCGAGGACGGTGAGCGATGCAGCGGGAGGAGGCTGGAATGAGCTCTGGAAACGGGTATGAGACAATCCAAGCCTAATCCCACTCTTCAAAATTTTCCTTTCTCCCTCCCTCTCTCCCTTTTCCAGAGCCCAACGAGGAGAGCTCTCCGGGTGGGGTCGTGATGGCAGCTCTGACGGAGGACAAGGACATGGAGCTCGCTCTCATCCGCGTCCTCCTTTCCCTCGTAGAAGAGCCTCTTGGCATCAGCGTTTCGCGTCTCACCGGTCTGCTTCTTCCTCCTCTCCCTCTTTATTCTTTTTCCTGTGTACACCGCACTCCCTTTCCATTGAATGAGAATCGGAGCTTAGTCTTCCACCACCTGAACAGCACCATCTTCATGACTAGATTTTCTTTTTCCTTTTTTTCCAGGCCTTGGCCGAAGCCATTCCTCGATCGAGGAGCTTCGGTGCCAACGGGCGGCCATCTACTTGCTCTACACGATGTGTCTAGCTTCAGAGAGGGCAATAGAGGCGTTGCAGGTAAAAGACGGCGACGGCCTGGAGAGACTTGAATAAAAACGCGGAAGCCGGGGAGGAATCGTGTTGGTAGGCCTTTGCCAGCTATTCTTCTAATACAAATACAACCGCTCTTTCCTTCGCCTCCTCTCTTTCTTGTTTTCCCTTGAACTCCAGACGGAAGGGCGCCTCATCCCTGCCCTCCAGCAGATCCTCCGGGAGCGTCTGTTCGAGGAAGGGCCCATGAGTGTATATCACACTATCCACAAACTCTTGAGCATCGTTGGTGAGTTCTCATTTTCCTTAAGCGACGGTCGCCTTGCCGTGTTCCTAAGAATTATCGAGAGTACTGCAGCCTGGCTGGGAAAACGATGTGCTACTTCAAGCGCTCCCTGTGTACTCGCCTCTTGGCTTCTGCCCCACTTATTCTTTCCTTTTCTCTCAATTTTTAAAAAATTTAGGGTACCACGAATGGAAACCCCGTCAAGCGGGTCAGAAGGGCCTCCGAATCCTTTCCCTAGATGGTGGGGGAACGCGGGGTGTGATGACCATCGCCCTCCTTTCTCATTTGATTGAGGCAACGGGGAAGGAGGTGAGGAAGACGCCCTGCTGAATGCTTCGCTTTCTTTAGTGCTCGATGTTGGTTTTCTCCTGGAAAACTAAATTTAAGTTTACTGATAGTCAGGAACACGGAATACACGTATCTACAACTTGCACGACAGCATATTACCTTTCCCTCGGATAGAATAGCGCGGTTTCAATAGTAGCAAAGCGTGCTCCTCTTGATTCTCCTGTCTCTGTCTGCTCATTTTTCTGTCCGATATCCATTCTGCCCGCATTCCCCTTCCTTCCTACGACACGGCCGCCTTCTCTTCTTTGGACACCAGGTGCATGAGCTTTTCGACATTATCTGCGGAAATTCTACGGGCGGCATCCTCGCCGCACTTTTTGCTGTTAAAGCCACCAAAGTGAAGGAGGTAACACAAAATTCATCCCCACTTTCTTCCCTCTAAAGCCACGTTACCCTCCCTGCCCTCCTGTTTCTCATCCGCTTCGCTTTATCATCTGTGTGGCTTACTTGCATCACTATCGTGGACGGTTTTTAACTTTTCCTTGTCCTTCTTCCCTCCCGCGTCTCGTCTCCTTCTCCACGACAGGCGGGTCGCCTTTACGACGAATTGATCAAGAAAATATTCAACAAAAGCCCCGCTCCTCTCGCCTACAGGTACGTCGATCATCAGACCGACCTATCATTCCACCCGATCTTTGTTCTAGCGAATATTTGCACGCATTTGTTATTCTTTTGACCTTGTTTCGCACAGTCAGCTTTCGCATGCCACAAACCAGCATGCGATTTCTCCTTTCTCCTCACATCCACCCCTCTTTCCTATCTCCTCAGCAACTTGGTCCTACGTACCGCCCAGTACAACGAGAACGTATGGGAGGATGTCCTGAAAGTCCTGATAGGGGAGACTCTCCTTATCGACACGATGGGCGGGCCGCAGGTGAATCAGAGGGATGACAGTAGTCCGTGGATAGGCGGGGAGCTCACCATAGCCATTGCTTATTCTCGATGCCCTTTACGCTCCCTCCTTCTGTTGGGCCTTCACCGTTCTCCCGCCTCCCACGCATGACAGGGTCTGAATACCCCCAAATTCTTCGTCCTCTCCTCTGTGCTCTCTTGCAACCCCGCAAAACTTTTCATGTGGCGCAACTACAACTACCGACGCGCTCAACGGAGTCGCTACGAGGGCGATTTCAGAGCCAAGGTCTGCTTATTACTTTCTTCTTTTCGTTGTCGCCCTGCATCGGCCCCCTTGCTCTGCCGTTTTATACGTCAATCTTATTCCAGCCTTGCGTTATCTCGTTGATTGCAAGGATCCTGTCCTGCCTTCACTGGCGGATGTCCTCGTCAAACCTCTGTTCTTCTTCTCTTACTCTCTCTTTCTTTCCCCGCCCTCCCTCCCAGGTCCGAGAAGCCATTCGAGCCACAACGGCGGCCCCTACCTACTTCTACCCCCTTGTGCGCGGCGGGATGGTCCACTCTGACGGCGCGCTCCTGGCCAACAACCCCACAGCCATCGCCATCCACGAGGCCAAGGTAGCCAAACCAGAAATTACTCTCCCTGCGCTTCTCTCTCTCTCCTTCAGTTCTCTCTCTCTCCTTCAGTCCTGATCATGCTTTTATGTAGCGACGCCACTGAATGCCAATCTATCTGGTCATTCATGCCCACCTTGTCATTTAGTCTCACCGTTTTACCTTGCGTTCTGATTCTCCTTTCCCTCCCTTTCCTTCTTTTCCCTGTGCCTTCTCCCAAGATAATCTATCCCAATGTTCCGATCGAGGCCGTGGTCTCGGTCGGTACCGGCAACGTCTTGGAGCCCCAGCCCGTCGAAGGCTTCGGTTGGGCGCCCATTTTCAATCAAATCATTAACAGGTGCGCTTCATTTTCTTTGACCCTCTCTATTTTCCTTTCTACCCTTCAGCATATATGGGCTCCTGAACTTTTACGACAGCTGTCACACATCGATCACAGTTAATTTTACTCCCTTTCCTTTCTTTATCCTCCCTCGCTCGCTCCGCTTCTCTGTCAGCGCCACCAACACGGAGGCTGTGCACGACTCATTGGCCGACTTCCTTCCCCAAGACCGGTACTACCGTTTCAACCCCAACATCGAGAACGTCTCCATCGACGAGGTGGGAGTCGCAGATGGAGGCGAGGGGGGGAGGAAAGGTTCTCTTCTTTCTCGACACACGGCCATGTATCACATGCCTGATGTCTCTTGCCTTCCATTTTTCTCGATGTGGCTCGACAGATCCGGCCTGAGAAACTGGCTTATTTGAAAGCGACTGCCAAGGAGTACTTCCAGGATCCGAGGAACAAGGAGCGCCTCGATCAGGTAAAAAGTGGGGAATTTCGGGTAGAGACAGGAAAAGCGCAGGTCGCGTTGCTCTTTTGTCATCCTCTTTCTTTTTCCTACGCCTTTCTTGCTTAAATGCGATTCCTATACTCCACCCTCCCGTCAGCTCATCAAGCTTTTACAGCCCAAGAAAAGTACCCGTTCTCCCCTTGCCTCTACCTCTTCCGGCCCCTCCTCTTCTCCTTCCTCCTCCCCTACTGCCGCTTCTTCAAGAGCTCAGTCCACCCCCACCGAAGGCAGAAAGTCCAGCACTGCGACCACGAGTAGAGCGATGTCGTCGAAGAAGGCTTCGAGTCTCTCAGCTTCCCCCAAATCTCCTCCGAATGGCACCCCTTCTTCCTCTTCCTCTACCAATCTGCCCTCCTCGACGTCCTCCTCAACACCGTCATCCTTTGGGAAGCCTACGCGAAGCAGCCAATCTTCAAATCCACGCACAGCGGCCGTTTAATGAGGGCGAAGTTTGTCTCTTCGAAATTAAGGTCGACACAAAAAAGCGGGAAAACGACAGCGAGAGAATATCAATGACTGTTCACATGAAGGGTGCTCCACGACTGTACAGACATACGTCAAAAGGAAACATAAGAGGCAATGCGTGCTTAAGGTGACCATGCTCTGCGACGGCATGACATGCGAAATTCATCACATACGTCCCAAAGAATCAGTGGCTGGTGCGACGGACAGGGAAGTGGGAACACTTGTAAAAAAACAAACCCAGCATGCCAGCGCACTATTATCAAATCCATGATACTGTAGCTTTCTTCTTCGAATGAGACACGAAAACAGTATGCAAGGCGGAAGTGTATCTTTTGATGAAGCCTTTACCTCTTCATCCTCGTGCGCACAAGGTCATACCAGGAACAATAAGGAATGAACGTGTGATTTGTAATGTATTGGACGTGTTTTCTTGTTTTGAATCCAACATGAATGAAACGTAGAGGTAGTCAACCCTCCCCAAAAATGCGTTTTGGACTCGTTTCGTAAAAGCGCTTCTCCCCCGGTATGAGTGTATGTTACAGGAAGGCAGGAGGTCAAAATAACTGTTTGCAAGATTCCTTGCAAAGCCTTTACAGAGAATGGTTTCTCTGTTTCAAGACATGGAACGAATCAAGGGTAAATTTTCATGTTCAAGTGCGTGAGAAGCTGTAAATTTTAAGCTCGATCATAGCTTTCTGAACGGAAGACGATAAGGTACCCTAAGTATGGGTGTCAAGCCACAGAACTGCATCTGGTACAGTATCTCGGCCTCACAAGACTACCATGCTTTCTCGCAAATGCCACAAAACATTTACCACTAGTGAGTTCGATTTATGTATGTGATATAACCAACCATTGGACGTGGTGTCAAATGTAAACGAGATTCATGGTCATGTTTCTTGGTGGTGGACAGAAAAAGGTATGGGCCACGGCAAACGAGTTGGGAGGCGGAGAGGGACGATCCCTGCCAAGACGGTCGTGCGCGCCGCCTCGTACACTGCCAAATATTCGATGCTAGACTAATCGTTTTTCTTGTGATATCGGAAATGTACTCAAACAAGTAGACGACCGACCTTGACAAGGAAAGACACGGTAGTTGATCCATTTTTTCGGGTCATATTTTCGTCCTTGGGCGCCATCGGCGGGCGGCGACAGGGGAGTAGGCGAACGTTTTGTGCAAAATTCAACACCAGCCCAATCCGTGCAAATGCGCAAACCAATCAATTTAAAACTGTCAGTCATGGACATACATCACTAATTTGAGAATATAGTTGTACGAGTAGTGTCGGAGTGGCTGTCTCGGTATCGAGTGGTATGTCAGGACGCGGTCCCAATGGACTTCAGCCACCCCGTCCCCATGCCCATACCACCGCCGACATGCGGCATTGTGTGCTCGTTCCTGCACCACTGTCGTCTGTTTTCTCTCAAACTCTTTCTCAAATGCACGAAAATAGGTGAATCCTCCCGTGTAATCACAAGCGGCCGGGTCTTGATTTTTAAAGGCGCTAAGGCCTGTCTGACAGGCAACAGCCTTAGCTGCCTGAGCTCGGAGGAGGACTCGCAGAGTTCTGCTTGCTCCCGCTTCATTAATTTGCCACCGTTGACAAAGGTGTCGTGACATATTGAGTGTCATGAATAAAAATGATACAAGCACGCACTTCTCAGAGGCCTACTACGCTGTCCCATCTTCCTCGCCTCACTCTGAAGACGTTGGGAATGTAGAGCCGAGAGCCTCGCCCACTGAGCAGAATCGCAGCATAGTTCCCAGCGCCAATAAAGCACTGGTCGATATTACTCTGTCACCGCCCCGTGGGGAAGACGAGAAAAGCACCGTGGTCGTGCGGAGCGAAAATGAAATTGTTCCGACGGACATCAAGGTAAGGAAGTAGGGGAGGGTAGATTTAGGGTTCAGAAGGCGAGGCAGAAAAATGGGAAGAGGTGCCTCATACTTTTCCTGTACACTTGAACAATTCAGGCAACGAGCAGTAGCAGCAGTCTTAGCACGTCCGGCACCCCACCATGCCACGTCCTTGGAAGGCGGAGCTCGCGACACAGTGGGTACACCCTTGCCCTCCTGGCTGCCATCATGGGCAACGTCCTCGAGTTCTACGATTTCAGGTGAGAGGATTGGCCTTCGATTCCTTTGTGAGTGCTGGGCCGGGGAAGTGTCGGTGGGAAGAGTGTTCCCGGCGTCTTCTGGAGAGTCAAAATGTGTTTTTCCACAGACGTTCTCAAGCATCCCTTTTGATTTTTCCAACAATGGCGCTTCTCCAGTGTCTACGCTTTTTTCGCACCCGAGATTGGGCAGCTATTCTTTTCCAGTGGTAGGTTCATCGCTATGGTTAGGTGCAGGGGCAGGGGCGAGGAGTAGAAAGGGGTTGAGAGACACGAGGATGGAGACTTGGACACCCACTGTCGCCCCTCGCTCATCGCTTACCGCTACAGGCTCGGATACGGTGCGGGCTATCCAGACCTTCACCGTCTTTGCCGGCGGCTTCTTGATGCGGCCGGTGGGCTCGGTGGTGCTGGGGGCGGTGGGGGACAAGTACGGGACGGCCGCTGCCCTCAAGTGGTCGATCGGGCTGATGACGGTGCCGACCATCGTCACGGGCCTGCTCCCCACCTACTCCAAGATCGGCCTTGCCGCGCCCCTCCTCCTCACACTCTGCCGGCTCCTCCAAGGCCTTTCGGTGGGGGGTGAGCTGATCGGCGCCCTCCTGCACACGGCCGACCACTCCCCAGCCGAGCACCGCGGCTTCTTCTGCGGCTTGGTGGCGGTCTTCGGGAGCATGGGTAACCTGGTGGGTTCCCTGGTGAGTGTGCTGATGCGACACGCTCTCTCCAAGCAGGAGCTGCTCTCCTGGGGCTGGCGCATCCCCTTCTTGGCTGGCTCGGTGCTGGGCCTGGTGGGGATCTTCCTACGGACCAAGACCGGCGCCCTGAAGCATGGCGGGGAGGCGGGCAGGCGGCCGACGAGGGAGGAACGGGTCCTGATCGAGATGGTGGAGTGCCCGATAGCGGTGGAGGAGGAAACGGTGGCTGCCTACCGGGAAGCGGCGCGAATGGAGGAGGAGGAGGAGGAGGAGGAAGGGGAACAGCGAGGGAAAGAGGGAGAGGCCGGGGCCGTGGCAGCGCGCCCCTCCCACCCACGGTCCTTTTGTGGGATCATGCGAGAGGCGGCGGCGGGGGACAAGCCGCGCTTCATACGCGTGGTCGTCCTGGCTGCCCTCAACAACTCTCTCTTTTACTTCAACTTTGTCTGGCTCGGCACCTATATGGCGGAGCTCGCGCCCAACCCCCTGGGGGCGGCGCAAGCCTTCAGTGTCACGTGCGTGGCCCAAGCCGTTTTCATCTTTGGAAATCCATTTTGGGGGGCCATGGGGGACTGGGGGGGCGGGCTGGCGAAGCGCCTCCGCTGGAACATCGTGGGCGTGGTCCTAAGCTGCTTCCTCCCTCCCTGCCTCTTCCTCCTCCTCCGCTCCGGACGCGCCTCCCTGAGCTTTTTATTCGCCGCCCTCACCGGTCTCTTGATGGGCTTCACCGTCTCAGGAAATTACTACGCCTGGGTCTGCGAGAGCCTGAATGAATCCCCCTCTCGGGTTCTCACCACCTCGGTTGCCTACAACGTCGGGGCCGTCGTGGGCGGATGCACCCCAATGCTGGCGAGTGCCCTTTCTGCGAGTCCAATATTCCTCGCGCCCATCTTGCCTTTGTCGGCGGTGGCAGCGGCGGTGGCGGTGGTGCTGGGCCGGTACGAATGGGGTGAATACGTGAAGAGAAAGACGGAGGGCGGGAAGGGGGGGCGGGAGGAGTTCTTGGCCCTGCGCGTGGAGGAGGGGAAGGAGGGGAAGGGGAAAATGGCGAAAGCGGAAGTCAAAGCAAGGGGGGAGGAGCCTGCGGACACCAGCTAAAGGAGAGGAAGGGATGCGGAGGACTCTGTCTCGAGCCATCCCTTTGAAGGAGTGGGGGGCCAGGGAGCGCGAAGAGAAAACGAGCAGCCGCATGGTCGACTTGTGTTGAATAGAGAAAAGAGTGGGGATCTCTGGGAGCAGGGGAGCTTCAAAGGCAAGATCCAGAGTTAGAGACGGGGGAAAAGAGAAGAGACGTTGTAGAGGCAAGCGAAAGTGTGCGGTAGGATTCGAGCATTGTGAGATCTCGCACAGGACCTTGATACCTGAGAGGAAGGGTCTGGATCTTTGAAGAGCATGGAAGAGGATGGAGAGACGAGACGGACTGAGAGCCCGACGGACCGTGGATGGAGTCACGGAACGCCCGCCAAGGATTTTTGACTGTCGTCGATGGATGTAGGAGTACATCTACTTGCACAGGACTCGAAGCTTAGGCTGTGTTGAATGCATTTCTGCACATATCGGGTATTTATTACGTGTGGTGGTGAAAGGATCCAAAGCGTCAATCTTAACGCGGTAAAACGAACCAAATTGATCTGGAAATAAGAATGGAAGGGAATGGGTGCAACAGCAAACGTTGCCGAAATCCGCTTGCCCTGGCCGCGATACGTCGAACGAAAACGCGAATGACCTTGGGCCATGATCACAATTCTTATTTGCTTCTGTCGTCCCCCCACGATTTCCTCTCCGGCCGCGCCCAGGCTCTTTTGTAAAAACGGCTTACATCGGCAAGCCTTGAGCGTCGAATGGCGGGAGATATGAACATTTGCATCCCTTTCGTCTATCGTCATTCACCCTCTTCCATCCGGGACCATCCCCTCCCTCCCACAAGCCTCTCTTCCTGACAGATGCACTGGCGCGCCTCCTTTGAGGTCTTCCCCATGCCCGTCCCAGATCGTTTAAAATTTTCATGCATTACTCACGCTCCGCCAAATGTAAATACAAGTCATCTATCACGCGCCGTCGTCTATCTTACCTCCCCCACGACCCAGTAGCTTTCGCTCCTACCATCTCCTCCTGCTTTTCCACCTTCCCCTTGACCTTCCTACTTCCACGCCATCTTTTAGTACCGCACCCAAGCTCTCTACCTCACACAATTTCCCACAATTTCCCTCCCTTTACTTCTTCTCAACCGTGCGCCACCTCTCCGGCCATCTCCACTTCCACGCCCTCCTTCAATTCCTCCCCCCCCCCCATGACCTCCAAGTCCCCCTGCTCCCTCTTCTCCTCCCACTTGCTCACGTGGAAAATACCCCGCGGGCTGGCTCGGCTGTAGATGAATATGGCCAGGACCAGCCCGCCATAGACGATGGGAGGGAGGACGGGGGCTATCTGCGGGAAGCGATAGGCAGAGAGGGCAGAGTAGAGCATGGGCGCGCAGCCCCCGGTCATGGCCCCCAAATTGTAGGCGACGGAGGTGCTGAGGACGCGCGCGGGCGAGTCCTGCAGAGTCTCCGTCACCCAGGCGTGGTAGTTCCCTCCCAGGCTCAGGCCCATGGTCAGGCCGACCATGACGGCGTAGGCGAAGGCCCAGGACTCCCCGCCCCGCTCCAGGAGACTGAAGGCGGTGGGCACCATGATGATATCGCACACGATCCCCGCGATCAGCCACTTGACGCGACCCTTCGCTCCCCCGTACTTGTCGCCCATCAGGCCCCAGAAGGGCCCGGTTAGGATGAGGAGCACCTGCATGACCGTGATGACCGAGAAGGCTGCCACGGACGTGATGGGCTTGCGGGCGAGCACGGCCAGATAGGTGCCCACCCACACGAAGTGCAGGTAGAACTGGGAGGACTGGAGGGTTGCCAGGAGGACCACGTGGAGAAATCGGGCCTTGTCGGTGCCCGCCGCGTCCCGAAGGATCTGCAGGAAAGACTTCCGCTTGCCCTTCCCGTCCTTGTTCTTCTTCTTCTTCTTCAGCTTCAGCTTCTTCAGGATCTTCTTGGTACGGCTCCTCTTTTTCACCAGAGGGGCAGCCCCGTGCGCGGGATCGGCGTCGGCTTTCACGGAGGGGGGGGCGGTCGCCTGGAGGGGCCGCGCCACGGGGAGCATCGGCATGGCGACCGAGGAGGGTGGGACCTGCCCGTTTGCCGCCGTGTCTTCCCTGTCCTCCAAGCCCCCATTTCCCTTCTCCTCGTCGTCGTCCTCCTCCTCATCCTCCTCCTCATCCTCTCCTTCTTCTTCGTCGTCCTCCTCCTCCTCGTCCTCCTCCGCCGCGTCCTCCTGCTCCTTGTGGATGGCGGCCTCGACCAGGTCCACGTCGAAGATATCGCAGCCCTCCCCCGAGGAGGAGGCGGTGGAAGGGGTGGGGGACAGCGGGGAGGAGACATCGACCGACTCTTCTTGATCGAGGGGGGCGAGGCGAGAGGCGGAGGGCGGGCTGGGGGGCCTGTGCGAGGCCGTGGGGGTGTAGGGAACCTCCGGGCGAGCGGCGCGGGCCGCCGCTTTGGCCGTCCTGGCGGCCTCCTTCTGCTCCTTCTTGACCCGCTTTTTGGCCTTGTGCTCCTCCTTGCTGCGCAGGCCGTCCGTCTGGGTCCGCAGGAGGACGCCCACGAAACCCAGGACCGAGCCCGTCAGGAAGGGGATGCGCCAGCCCCAGGAGAGCAGCTCCCGCTCAGTCAGAGCCTTCCGCATGGAGACGGAGACGACGGCCCCGATCAGGTTGCCCACGCTCCCAAAGACGCCCACGATGCCGCAGTAGAGCCCGCGGCGCCCCGGGGGGGAGTGGTCGGCCGTGTGCAGGAGGGCGCCGATCAGCTCACCCCCCACCGAGAGGCCTTGCACGAGCCGGCAGAGCGTGAGGAGGAGGGGCGCGGCCAGGCCGACCTTGTGGTAGGTGGGGAGCAGGCCCGTGACCACCGTGGGGATGGTCATCAAGGCGATCGACCACTTTAGGGCAGCGGCCGTCCCGTACTTATCCCCCACTGCCCCCAGCACCACCGAGCCCAAGGGCCGCATCAAGAAGCCGCCGGCGAAGACGGTGAAGGTCTTGACGACCTGGATGGTGGGGGAGCCTGGATAGGGGGGGAGGGGAACGGTGAGTGTGCGTCCGTGATCTTCGTTTCTTCCGAGAGGCACTCATGAAGCAGTCATATCAAGGCGGGGGGAGGGTAGCGGGGAGGGAGGTCCATAGCTTACCTTTGGGAAAGAAGAGCTTCCCGATTTCGGGGGCGAAGTACGCGTAAATACTGTGGGAAAGCAGGATGGGGGCGTGGTTGCTCAGTTTGTGAGAGGGTGCTGTGGGCATTGCCCTTGTGACTCATCGTGGACACGGAGCCCTCAGGGCTCACAGGGCTCAGAGGGCCCTGGCCGAGAGCACGTCCGCCCTTGCCCCCCCGCCTTTACGACACAGGCTAGAGAACAAGGACAAGGCATATAGGAGAGGCTTCGAAGCCAAAGAACAAGGGAGCTACACGATGCCGAGATAGGACTCCAACAGGCGAAAGGTGGCAATTGGCCAGAAGGGTGCATCGAGAGCACTACCTCCCCGTGCGGACAGAGACCTGACGAGTCGTCAGCATGTGGACGTACCTGAAGTCATAAAACTCCAAGACGTTGCCCATAATAGCCGCGAGAGTGGCCATGGTGTAGTGATTCGGACGTTTGATCTTGGGGAGGAAGCCGAAGTAGCGAGCTTTGAAAGGGGAGGGCGCAGTGCTGTGTGCGACCGCGCAGGTCGGATTGACCTGAATAATACGCCGACCATCGTGCAAGACATGTCGATCCTCAAGGTCTATCGTCGTGAGCTCATTACAGGCCATTACTTGGCCAGGACAATTTGACGTGCCCGTCGGTCTCCTCCAGGCGCAGCTCTGATATTAACAGCTCTTCGATCTTGGATATGGTCGGGCCTTGCGAAAGATCCTAGGCAATAAATTCTACCGAGCTCCTGACTTTCCCAGGAGCTGAGAGCGTACCGTATGGAACAAAAAAAGGGAAATTGCAAAGCGTAAGATCAGCTGGTTTGTCAGTACACTGGCACGGCAGAAATTGCTTCGCGATCTGGTCGAAGAATGTGAGCGCGCGCACCCAAAGCCTCACGACCACCTCCCATCCCCCAAACACCAACCCATGGCATGCGCGCTACAAAAAAGACCATGCACGTAGTGCGTTGTGGTAAGAAAGTCCACGTTCTGACAAGACCGGACGCCAGCGAACATGCTGTGTCCAAGTGCAACCGAAGGGAGAGGTAATGCTCGCTTTTACTTTACGAGAACAGAGGGTCGGCAAAATTTTGGCATCATGATCATGATTGAGTCTCGCTTGATATCCACACGAGTACACGACGCCAGCCACCCACCGTCATCCTCTCCGACCACGATACCACGCACACAGACATGACTATGCCTACAACATCTGCCTTCTTGGAACCAGTTTCCGGGCCTTTGTTGTGCCCCAGGCGGCGGAGAGATCACGGCAGAGGGCCCTTCATGAGGCAGCGACGACCTTGAAGCTTTTCCTTCCCTCGATCGAGGACTCGGGGCTGGATTGCCTTCCTTCATACGGTGCCCATCCCCTCCCAGCGCGCTCGCCATGCAACCATGTCATCTGGTCCGATGCACTGGCGTACACGCATTAATATTCATCGTCCTATGACAGAGAAGGCAACAAGATTGCAATATCATGCAACAAGAGGATACAACAGCCCATACGAGCATATCCGTGGCCACGTCAAAGAAGCCTGATGAGGGCCAACACATGATGCCGCCGGCTGCGCCCGTTGAGGACTCGACTCTAAGGTTTAACACCTGCATAACAACACGAAGCAATGGAAGTACAGCAAGCTCGATCTCTCAGAAAGGCACGCTGGACGTGTTGTTCCTCGGAACAGGAGTGAGCATCGCGGTGCCTAATATGGGCCACATCCTGGAGGGGCACTGCGCCACCTGCATGCGCGCCCACTCCAACCCCGCGAGCAAGGACCGGCGGAACAATGTCTCAATAGCCATTCTAGTCAATGGCACAGGTCAGGGCCCAGCGGATAGCGACCGTGACTGCATTTTGGTGGATGCTGGTAAGACGATGCGGGACGCGATCTTGCGAAGATTCCCAGCGGCGGGCGTGAGGAGCGTGCAGGCCCTCTTGCTCACGCACGACCACGCGGACGCCACATTCGGCCTGGACGACCTGCGAGACTTGCAAAAGAAGGAGCACGAGGAAGGGGTGGGGATCCACCTGTTGGACGAGCCCATCGACGTCTACCTCCAGGATGCAACCCTGACCGCCCTCAAGCACCAGTTCGGCTACCTGGTCGGAGCCACGCCCTGGGCGGACAAAGCCCGGAGGATCCTCCAACGCAACGTCCCCGTCCTAGCCTGGCACCCCCTCGCCACCGACGACGCCTCCTTCGAGCTGACACGCAGTCGAGTCCCTGTGCGCGCTTTCCCCGTCTTCCACGGGGGAGAGTACGTGAGCCTCGGCTTCGCCTTCGGGCAGCCGGGCGAGTTCGTCTACATTTCCGACGTGAAGCGCATTCCCCCGCCTAGCATGGCCTTCCTCCAGTCCCTGCCCCCCATCCAGACGCTGGTGGTGGACTGCATCAGCACGACCGAGACCTCCCACTACTCCCACTTCAACCTGGCGGAGGCCCTGGCCCTGGTCGACACTCTCCGGCCCCGACACACGTACCTGACAGGCATGTGCTGCGAGGTGGGCGCGCACGAGGAGGTGGAGGAGAAGCTGCGGGGCATGGGATATCCCCACGTGAGCCTGGCCTGGGACGGGATGGTCCTCGGGGGGCTCCGCGTGTGACGGAGGAGGGGGCGGAGAAGCCGGTGTCTGTGTGGAGGAGAGAGGGACTCTGGGTCGGAGGTAGACAGACGCTAGGCTGGTGGAGATCGATGGGGTGGGGAGGCGGACGAGGGCGTGGCCTCAACGAGGTGGGGGGTCCCAGGAGAGACGAGCTCGGATTTTCTCCCCCCGACAGGACTTCGAGGTTTGCCATAAGCAACTTTCGGCGACATCGACATTGCAGCGTAAAACGCCATCGACCCTCTGAGCAGGCTTGGCGCAATGGTATTGCTTTTATTTCTTTTTCATTTGCAACTACAACTGCCTCTCTTCGACCACCCCATACACCGTCCCGAGTCACCCCCCACCTACTCTCCATAACACTTCGTTTCCTCGCCATCCACTTGCACATTACCACGACCCACCTTCCCCATGAACCACCTCCTTCCTATCTATTCGCGCACGCTAGCTACAATTCTTCCCTCTCCGTCACCGCCACACACCCCTCTTCCTCAACCCCTCCCGCCTCAGGGTTTCAGCAGCGCCTGGGCCGCTGCTCGCACGCCCGCCGGCGACCCCGTGTCCCCCTGCCTGCTCTCGCCCTCCTTCTCCTCCCCCTGCGTATCCTCCCCTCCCCCACGCCTGAGCAGCACCCTCCTGCCCGCAGCGTGCAAGGCGGCCAGGGCGGCGAAACCGACCAGCACAAACACAGCCTGGCTCAAGCCCTGAGTGACTGGAGGCGGGAAAGAGGCGGAGATGGAGGCCACGGGCGCCGAGAGCTCCTTGGCGATGGCCGTGCCCGCCCAGACAAGGACCAAGCAGAAGATCGGATCGACGAGGCGGAAGCCCCCGAGCAGGGCGGCGAGGCCCAGTACCACGCAGGAGGAGACGGCGGTGGCCAGGTGGGAGGCAAGGTCCTCTGAGTCCCGATAGACGGCCACAATGTTGGCGTTGGCGAGGAGCGCAGCGGTGATCCAGCCGAAATTGAGGGAAAAGGGGAGGAGCAGGCAGATGGACTGGGCGAGAGAGGGACGCCGGGGGAGGGCCTGGCGAAGGGAGAGGGTGAGGGCAAGGAGGGAGAGGAAGATGCCGACCATGAAGAACATGGAGAGGGGGATGGACTCAGTGGCGAAGGAGAGGGACCAGCCTAGCTGCACGAGCACCATCAGGATCCACCACGGCCCAACGCCCTTCTGGATTGCGGGGGTGCTGCGGACAGAGGGCAGGAGCTGATAGAGGGCGAAGGCGCCTTCCATGGCGAAGATGAGTCCCCAGATTGAGAAGGCATAGCCGGCGGGCGTGAAGAGGGTCGGGTAGGCAGCCGAGACTGGATGAATAGAAGAGTGAGGTTGTGAAACTCGGAGTGAGCAAGATAGAGGAGGATGGAGCCGAGCACACAATGAAAGTGTTTCCACAAAAGAACAATGGTCGCAGAGACAAACTAAAGGAAGATTATGGGGTGACTGAGCACGCAAAGAGTTTTGTGGTACTTGAAATACTAGGCATGCCGGTGAGTTACGCGCCGACATGCGAAAAAAGAGCTACGCATACAGAGGCGTTTACCAAGTTGAAGGACAGGGACAGGGTGGAGGTAGCCGACCTTTACATACGCTTATCGCGGGTGCCACAAGGATTGAAGATATGCGATGCATGTACGCGAGAAACTTTCATCATTATTTCACAGAGAATCGAAAAGTGATTGAATAAAAAATACTTGTTCGGCCAAGGATCTGAGGATCCTGCTCCCTGGTTCAGCATTTCTGCAACACTGTGAACCAAACTAGAACGTACCCTCTGAATTGGTCTTGCCCACTTTGCCGCTGGTTCCAATCACAGACGTCGCCACAATATTGAGAACGTAGGCACCAAGATTAGCCCACGGAAGGAGGCGGCTCCCAAGTGGGGAGGTGTCGGGCTCCGAGGAGACCATGTGGGAGTGCTTGTGATGAAGGGGGAGTATCTTGACTTCCTGAGGATGGAGGGTAAAAGGGCGAAACGCCACGAAAGAGTCAAAGGTACACCACGGCAGTTCAGATAAGCAAGATAACGTTTTCCAATGCAGTGGCAGGAGTCGAAATTTGTGTTCCAAAATGGGTCTCCGTGCGAAAGACACGCTCGTCTCGCCCCATAAGGGGGAACCTCGCGAATTTCAAGCCGTCAGGCGAGGGCGTCGACCTTGGAGCATGGGACCTCGAAACAAACAAGCCAGCCCTCGCCCGAACAAGTCATGCCAGAGATTGGGAAGATTACAGCATTCATACAGAGGTGAGATGGTCTGTCCCTTACGTTCCCTCGTACGCGACTACAGGAAGACGCAGGGTCTGGTGACCTCTCCGCATCGCTCTCACGGCCCCGACATGTCCTTCAAATGCAAGCCATCCCAGAAACCCAACAAACAATTTTGGCGCTATGCAAGCTTCCTGGCCTTCATTGCCACTTTTCTGCTTGTCCCATCTACTACCTCGTGGGCCAGTGCGCTCCATCGAGCCTGCTTCATGGCGTACGTGATGACCTACCTAGACACGAGTTACAGAGATGGCTCGCGAGCCTGGCCCTGGTTCCAGCGCCTGCCAGTTTGGCGTCTTTATTGTAGATACATCAAGGTATTGGAAAAATTAAACTGACGAAGGATGTACTGATTTAGGGGATGAAATGGACCAGGAAGGGACTTGCATGTTGATTATATACTTTGAAGCCGTTGAGCCGACCCTTGGAATCCCTATTTGACACATGCCTTTCCCTTTCTTTCCTGAGTCCCCTGGATATCCTTATCTAAAAATCAATGATACCTTTTTTTCGCTGCCTATATTTACAATTGGGGTGCGTCGATCTTGACTTTCCATGGCCATCCTCTCCCTCATCCTCTCTCCGCCCGCTTGACCGATACAGGGCCAGGTCATCACCACCGTGCCTCTCGATCCTCACCGCCAGTACATTTTTGCCGCCCATCCCCACGGGATTGCCACCTGGAACCACTTCCTGACCATGACGGACGGCTGCCGCTTCCTCTCCAGGATCTACCCCCGCCCGCGCCTCGACCTCGGGGCCACTGTCCTTTTCTTCATTCCCCTGGTCAAGGAGGTCTTGCTCTGGGTCGGATGCGTGGACGCCGGCGCCGCCACGGCGAATGCAATACTCGAGCGAGGCTTCTCCTCTCTCATCTACGTGGGGGGGGAGAAAGAGCAGATCCTCACTGAGCGAGGGAGGGACCTGGTGGTGGTCCTGCCTCGAAAGGGATTCTGCAAGCTCGCCCTCCGCTACGACTGCCCCATTGTCCCCGCGTACGCCTTCGGAGAAAACGACCTCTACCGGACCTTTAACTACTTCAAGGGCCTCCAGCTCTGGGTGGCGCGCGCGCTCAAGCTGGCCTGTCCCCCGTGCTGGGGCTTCCCGCTCCTCCCCTTCCTGCCCCTGCCCGCGCCCGTGACCGTGGTGATGGGCGCGCCGCTCTCCCCCAGGAGGGAGGGAAGGGCGGGGGGGGACGTGGGTGGGAGCAGGGGAGGGGAGCCGACGCGGGAGGAGGTGGAGGATCTGCACGCGCGCTACGTGGAGGCGCTGACCGCGCTCTTCGAGACCCACAAAGTCCGGTACGGGGGCAGGAGTCCAGGAGCCAGGCTGGAGGTCAGATGAGGCGTGCGCACGATAAGATAGTCTCATGCAAAGAACAAGCACAAAGTACTTCGAGTGCAGACAGAGGCCTCGGGCTCGAGGGCGCTCTCATCCTTGCTGTGTCGGCCCCGCCTCCCCCCCGCCCAGGGGGCCTGCAGGTCTCTCGCCGCTTCCTTTCGTTTTTTCTATCTCTGGCTTACTTTCCTCCCTTCTTCCTTCTATCTTCTGTTTTCCTTCATTCCTCCCAGCGGCCTCACTTTTCGACACGAGCTGCAGCGGACAGCTTCCCCTCTCCTGGCTCCTCCTCGACACCGCTTCCCCCCCCCCTGTCCCCATCTCTCCCCCCCACCCTCAGCCCTCGCTTTCCGCCTCCACTCGCCAACCGCGCTCCCTGCGCACCCTCAGCCCTCGCTTTCCGCCTCCACTCTCCAATCGCGCTCCCTGCGCGCTGTCGTCCTCTTCCCTCGTCAGCTTCGTGTACTTGGCGTCAAAGCCCTCAACCACCCGCCGACCTACCCTCGCGCCCATTTCCAGACTCTGCTCCGCCGTGAAACGGTAGTGGATCCCGCCGAAAATCCGCGAAAGCGCCAGATCCTCCGATACCTCACTGAGGGAGGCGTACCGACGCGTCACCACCACCGGCTGGGGTGCCACCTGCCCTGGAGGGTCCCCACTCGTCCACCCTTCCACCTTTCCTCCTCTCCCCTCCTCCTCCGCCTTCACCACCCGCCTCCCTCCCCCTCCGCTTTCACCCTGCACAGTCGGCGTCGTCAGCACGACTTCAAACGCATCCGCCGCCCGTTCTTTCTCCCCGCCCAGACCCCTACCTCCTCCCCGGGCCCGTCGGAGGACCTCAACGATGGCCTCCCCGTGCACAGCGTGTCCTGAGGGGTACTCCGGTGTGGGCGGTGTGGTCAAGTAAGGCGCGAAGTCAGGGAAAGCCGGCAGGCCTACCCCGTTTCCCAACGGCAGCGCTGTGACCGGCCGCCAGCTGCTGTAAAAGTACTTGCCATCCATGATGGCGACTCGTGCATCCACAGCCGCCACCGAGGCCAGGGCGTAGGTGCGGGTGGCCTCCAAAAGGTCCATCTCCTCTGTCACCTGCCCCACGACCGCGAAGAGGAGGGCGTCGGGCTGCGCTGTCCAAAATATGGCACTCTCTGTTTCCGAGGGCTGACGTTCGTCGCTGCTGCGGTTCCCGACGGTCGCTACATCCATGTAGGACACCTGGTAGGAGGGCGAGCGCAGGTCGGGAGGGGGGGGAGGGCGGAGCTCTCCAGGGCTACTCAGCACGTACGGCGTCGCGTCTTTCCACTGTCGTGCCCCCCCGGGAGAAAATGCGGGAGGAGTGGGGCGCCAGCGTCCCTTGTCGTCTTGTGCCCCAGTCACACCTGTAGCGGTGGTAGCGCCCACGTAGGGAGGGATGCTCCTACTTGTTCCATCATCCCTGCGAGATTCCAACACTGCTTTTCCTGCTGCTTCTCCCAGCCGTTTGACTAATGCCAGGTCAGCTTCTGTCGGGCCAGAGGACTCTGCGGCACCACTGTCTTCTCCTGTGCCAGAAGGAAGTCGTGACTCCCTGGCTTGGGCAGCATAGAGAGCAGAAATCTCGGCTTGCGCTGCGCCATCAGATAGAAGATTGGTGAGAACATGATTGCCTGCAGCGGCTACAGTGTTTATGAGTAAGGGGTGTAGACTCGGGAGCTGTTCAATTGCAGCTGAGAGTGAAGAGAAGTTTGTAGCGGCGAGCACCTCGTTGATGGCCTGCCACTGAGAAAGATGCAAGATGGACAGGATGCGCCCGCCTACCATTAGATTCTCCAACGGATTTAGAGGCTCCATGGGGTTTTCTGTGCAGCGCAGGGTGTGTCCGACCATTGCTTGAGTAACAATATCTGACCATGGTTGCAGGTCAGGATGCGCCACGGCGAGGGAGGAGGTTGGAATAAAACAGGGAGCGCAATGGAATAGTAGAACGGACAAGATCGAGATCCTCACTACGCGACCTGCCATTGCTTGATAGCTGCAGCTGTCATATGTTCATGTCATAGCAAAATTAGCAAGAGCAGCGTGAGTGCTCGACGAGTACATGTGACACGGCTCCCGGTATCGTTTTTGCTTTGCTATGCCCCCGCGATGGGGCCTACATTTTGAACGCTGTCAAGTCTACGGGTGGTGACGGCCATTGTACTCTCAGCGCGGCCACGAGTCTGGGCGAGTGCCTAAGGCCCCTCTTGGGCGGGGTCTTGATGGAGAGCTTGCCGCAATGGCGAGTCCTGGGGTGCTCGGGCGGCGAGGACTGTGCCTCAGGCTTCCGGTGGACCACCTTTTGCATGGCGGTTGCCCGTGGTGGGGGCGGGGTCGTGTGGTTAGGGTTAGGGTTAGGGTTAGGGTTAGGGTTAGGGTTAGGGTTAGGGTTAGGGTTAGGGTTAGGGTTAGGGTTAGGGTTAGGGTTAGGGTTAGGGTTAGGGTTAGGGTTAGGGTTAGGGTTAGGGTTAGGGTTAGGGTTAGGGTTAGGGTTAGGGTTAGGGTTAGGGTTAGGGTTAGGGTTAGGGTTAGG
>NW_005803443.1:0-21905 GCF_000240725.1 Microchloropsis gaditana
TTGAGCATTTCCAGGAGGAGATGGAGGGAGGGGAGGAGGAAGGGAGGTTGGTCACCGCCCGGCACATCCGGGTATTTTTCCGGTTGTGGACCGAGCGGAAGAAACGAAGCCTGCGGGGGGACTTGACGGGTATCGACAACAAGGTTGGGGTGAAGGAAGCGAGGAGGAGGCGACTGGGGGCGGGCACGGTGGCGGTCACAGCCGCGATGAGGATGCGAGGGCAGACGCGGGCGGTGGGAGGGAGAGAGGGGGGAGGGAGGAAGGCCCCCGTGCATGTTGTCAGGGGGGGAGGCGGATGCGGCGGGGCGTGCGTCGAGGCAATCGCCAGGAGAAGGAAGGGGAGGAGGAGGAGGAGGAAGAGAAGAGGACAAGCCGACGCTCGGTGCCAAACACCTTTCTCCTCCCCCCTTCCGGCCTTCCCGCCTCATCACCCCCGCCACCCACGACACCGTTGTCGCCACCCCCTTCTCCTCCTCCTCCCCTCCCCTCGCCCCCTCGCCCCCCCCCAACCTCCCCCGTTCTCCCCCAAAACGCCCCCCACTTTTCGCGAAAGATTCGGGGACGCCTTGTCCCTTCGCAGCGTCTCGTCCCCCTCCTTTCCTTCCTCCCCTTCCTTCCTGTCCTTCCGCCGCCTCCTTAGCAACCGCCAAGACAGCACAGGAAGATCCAAACCTGCCAAAATGGCCGAGATCTCGGTCCTGGCCTCGGCGGCGGCTGCCCCTCCTCCTTCCCCTCCTCCCCTACCCTCTCCGCCCCTCACGCTACAAGAGGAGGAAGCCATCATCTTCATCCGCCTCTACGAGTCCTCCCCCCGCTACCTCCCTGTCCAGCACCTGGCTCCCTTCCTCCTCGCCCTACCTCCTCCACTCGGCCCCCCCACTCCTCTTCCCTCCTCCTCCGTCCTCCCCTTCCTCCGCCGACTCGCGCTGCCCGTCAACTCCTATGCCTACGTCTACTATCAGGACGTGCTCCAGGCCACCCTCCGGCGGGCCTTTGAGGAGCACGCCTCCATCCCCCCCGCCCTCCGCCCGCCCTTCCAAAACCATCACGTCTTTTTTGCCCATGAGTGGTACGCGGCCGTGGCGCTCCAGAGGGTGTGGAGAGGGGAAGGCGCTTCGGGAAGAGGATGAAGGGGGGAGGGAGGGGAGGGAGGGAGGGGGAGGAGAGGAGGGAGGGAAGGAAGGCCCTCGGGAAGCTGAGGGGCACGCACTCCAGGCGTCCTCGCTCAGCCCTCCTGTCCTGCGTGATCCCTCCGCCACCGCCTCCTCCTCCCTCCTCCTCCTCCTCCTCCTCCTCCTCCTCCTCGTCGGACATTCTTGGGAGCAGTCAGGAGGTGCTTCAGCACGGGGCGATCGCCGACTGCCCCGCTCCTATTGCCCTGCGAAGCGCCCCTCCACCCTCATCACCTCCCCCACTCCCCTCGGAGCTAGGTCCACATCGGCATGCCCGCCCTACCTCCTCCTCCTCCCCTCTCCCCTTCCTCCCCCTTCCTCTCCCCCACGTGCCCCCTCCGTCGCAGCAGCCGCCGGCGCCAGGACACTTCCCGCACCTCCCCTACTCCCTCGCCAAACTTTCCTCTTCTTCTCCAACCATCGGCTCGCATCCGGGCCCGCTGCTTCCGCCCCCCCCTCCGTCCACATCGCACCGGCGCCCCCTTTCCCTTTCGGGGCACTCCAATCTCATCGTACCTCCCCTCGTCGGCACCGGCGCACCGCTTACCACGTCCACGGCCCCCGCTCCCAACGATGGGGAGGGAAGAGCTGTTTCCCACGCGAACACAAGTGCGGCGACCGAAGCAAATGAAGCAGGATGGGCTTCCACGTCCATCACGATTGGCGAGGAGCCGCCGTCCTCCCCCCGCCTGTCCGTGGAAGAGGAGGGGACGCGGGAGGGAGGGAGGGAGGAGGAGGGACGGTGCCCCAAGCCCTTCCCCTTGATCGGGGAGGAGGTCGAGGCGGAGATGCGGGCCTTGCAGGAGCTCGGTGAAGAATTTTTGAACAGCAGCGTCCGAGCCTCCCGACATTCGTCCTACTTCCTCACCTCCTTCTCCACCTCAGGAAGAGGGAGGGAGGGAGGGCGGGAGGGAGGGAGGGCATGGAGCGTGGCGACGCCGGAGGAGGTGGACATGGACTTGGCCCTGGTCGAGCACGAGCTGCTCACTTCCTTCAGCTCCCGGCAGGAGCAGCAACGGGAGGAGGAAGAGGCGAAGAGGCCAGGAAAAGGAGGCGGAGAAGGGGGGCATGGGGAGGAGGGGGGGACGAGCAGGGCGGCCCCGGGGGAAGGCAGGGGCTCGGATGGCCTCTTCCGAGCCTCCTCAGCCCCATGCCTCCTACTGCCAGAGGCCCATCCGGAGGAAGGGCGGGGGGAGGAGGAGGGCAGGACAGGAGGGAGGGCAGGCGCAGGGAGCCTGTGACGACCGGCTGCGGAGGCGGGTGGACGGGGGTTACGGGAGACTGATGAGATGGGAAGGGTGGGAGGTTCGGAGGCCTGACCCTCCAAGGGACGTCGAGTAGGGCGGGAGCGCAACGGGTTGCAGATACCCAAAAAACAATGTGCTGGTTGGAAGGGCAATGAATCGAGCAACTGTGTGAGGGTGTTGGGCTGGAAAGAGGAGTCAGGCTCCACGCGCCCGTGTATGACCGCGTGGGCGCAGGAGCGACGCTTTCGGGGCTTCGATTTATGTATTTTTTCAAAGTTTAAAGCAATTTGTGAAATGAAAGCATGTCAAGAGTCGTCGCCATGGATTGGAGCGCGTCGCTGTGGAGAAAGTTTGCAAGCCACGGGCGCAAAGCCATTCTTCGAGTTGTTTGATTTTGATTTGTCGCACGATTTTCGGGGTATATTTCGACTCATTTGCTATGATTAATATAGTTCATGCGGGTCCGGCCTCCACGTCGCCCGTTTCAACATGGCCCCCCGCCACTTCCCGCCCCTCCCCCCCTTCCCTCACCACCCTCCCTCCTCCGCCCAGTCCCCGAACATCTCACTCCGGGACAAGAGCAAGTCGCAGATTTCCCCCTCCGCCCGCCCTTCGCCCTCCTCCGGAAAATAGCACCGGGTCTCCTCCCCCGCCGCCCCCTCTACCCCCGTGGAGACCCAACAGGCGTAGGCACACACGTGGGTGGCGATCAAGCCTGCGTCCAGCCGGGTATCCGCCTGCACCGCAAAGTCTTCGTAGGCCAGCCAGGAGTCCACGGAGGCGCGTCCCGCCAAGTCCCGGGCATGGATGACGACAGAGCCTGGGGCCCGGGCGAGCTGGATGCGCTTGAACATGTCCCCCTTGAGCTCCTGGAGGGTGCTGTCGCCCGCCGGGAAGAGGAAGAGAGGGCAGGGACTGACGGCCGTGCAGTCCGGGGGCATCTGGGCGAAGATGTCCCCCAGGCCGAAGGAGTATGCCGGGTGGGGAGAGGGAGGGGAGGAGGCCCCGCGCTCGTCGGGGGGAAGCAGGCCGCTCCCGATGTAGGTTAGCTGCCGGAGGTTGATCCGGGTATCATAGTGGCGTTCGAAAAAGACGGCGTCGGCCACGTTGGGAGCCCCGAAGGTGACGATGGAGAGGCGGAGGTCCGGGTGCTGGCGGGCGTAGTACGTGCCGAGGAGGAGGGAGAGGCTCCCGCCCAGCGAGTGGCCCGTGAAGGTCAGGCCCTTGAATGCCCTACCATGAGCGGCGAGGGCGGCATTGATCTGAGGAGATGAGGGACGAGGGGGTGAGGGTGGCTGGGTTGGGGGGAGGAGGGGAGGAGGGGCCTCGAGGTATGTCCGAGACCAGCCTGGCGAGAGACACTCTTTATATGCAAGCGAGCAGACGCCTTGAGCCCCTTCCCACCCCTTTTGAAAACAACCAGAAGCACGACCTCCCTCCCTCCCTCCCTCCCTTACTCCCTCCCTCTCTCCCACCTGCGGCACCAGGGCCTGGAACATGGCGAAGAAGCCCTTGGGAATGATGGCGCCCTCCATCCCGTAGGCACGCAGGACATCCTGGCTCGCCTCGTGGAGCCGAAAATTGGAAGACCACTCCTCGCTGAAGACGGTGCCTCGGAGAACCACCACCAGCTCCGCCTCCCCCCCGGCCCCCTCCGCCTTGCCCTCAGACGGCGGGTAGTAGGTGAAGGCTTGGCCAATGGGCCGCTGGACTCGATTTTCCTCCTCGGGGAACCAGAGCAAGCGCTGGTTCCCGTAGCCGGGGTGGGCAGGCAGGAGGGGCAGGGGCCTGGAGGGAGGAGGAGAAGGAAAGCCGTCCCGCCGAGCCTCCTCCACCTTCTGTGCGCGCTCCAAGCCCAGGTCGTGCCATCGGTGGGTGTACCCGTAGAAATTGACGATCTGGCGCCAGCACCATCGGTACACGGGCCTCTCCCGGTCCAAGAGCGCCTTGTCCTCGATGTAGTCCGGCACGATGCCAATGTCCTCAAGAACGTGCGGGGGCGGCACGGCGGTGCGGTCGCCGTCACGCCAGGGGAAGGAGGGGAAGTAGTCGTCGTGCTCCGTGGAGAAGAGACGGAGGGAGGGTGGGGTGCTTGTGACGAAGAGGAGGGAGAGGGCCACGACTGGGCAGTGCAGGCGCAAGGGCCCCACGACCTTGAAGACCTCGCACATCGGATATCGCGTCTCCCCCCCCACTGGACTGGGTCAAGCGCAGGGCCTTCTCCGGAAATTTATGGGCATTTGTCAGGTTGTAGGCCGCTGCTAGGTCGTGGAAAGCTCGTTCGTAGTCGTTCAAGTCGCTGCGCTCCTCCAGGTACCTCAAGGCGAGGGCTTTCGATGTCTCCACGTCCACTTCGTCGGCAGAATACGTAGAATCGACCCGATCAAGCCATTCTTGCAATCGAGGACTTCGGTAAATATTCTCGACGGACTCATGATGAAGGGACAAGGGTGCATTTTCCTGAGGACTTGACTGCTTTTCAGGCTCCAGGCTTTCACCTTCCCCTAGGCCCTTAGCAGGAGAATGCCATGACTGCCCCGATTTTTGCACCGCATTTATGCCCCCCCGGCCACCAACGTCCGCAATTATGGCAGCAGGCTCATCTGAATGCAGATTTTGATGTTTGTCGCCGTTGATCCTGAAAATGTCTGGTTCTTGGTGTTGTGGTTGCTGCCGCCGAGCGTCCCTGAGCGACGATGACGTTGTGCGCCTTGAAAGGCACACAAACAAAAGCACAAGCGCCCATGATAGCTCTTTCCACCACAAGCACCTCCAGCCCGGTGGCAAGATTAAATTCATAAGGGCATCTGAGTGGAAGCGGGGATGAGTGGAAATAGACATGGTCAAGACTGCTACGGGCAGGAGGAGACTAACCGCATCAAGCCATTTTCAACCGCTATTTGAAACAAAATAAGCGGATGGGCCACGCCCGCCCTCGGGGCCTTCAAGTACAAGTGCTCGCGGAATACCGTAGCTGTCGATGCCTCTGCTCACGCTAAATAAAAACATGGAATCAGGGAAAAATGAATCATGAAATCTATGCGACTGGTGCGCGTCCTTTTGTTTTTGAACAATTGCTCGTGACAAAATGTCACTTCTCTCGTTGCTCCATGCCGCGGAGATCGCGTGTCCTTAGGACAAACAAACTTTAATTGTTGCGGTCTTCCTCATCATGAAACTATGTAACCACGTGTGCCTGCATTTTATGTGTACAAGTTTTTCTATGTATGTGTTAAATCTTTAACTTGCTACCTAGACCCCCACTGCGCCCCGTCCGGCCTGTCGTTCATTGTCCCCCAGAGGGTTTGGGAAGACTAGCCTGCAGTAGTATCCATGAATTTGTGTCGGACGCGGCTTTGACCATCGCAATGTCGCATCTACAGCAGAGCTCATGTTGCTGAAGTCTCTCCAATCCGGAGACCGCACGGTGGCGTTTACGGTGGAGATGCCACCAGGTGTTGAAAGGTTTGTTGCCATGTGTTGTACCCCTGGAGGGATGGAATCCAAAGTTGAATTAGAGTTCGCAGTCCGGTTGCGATGCTGCTCCTTGGCAAGGCGCCAGGCCCGCCAGGCATTGTTTGCGTCTTCCTTGGCTTGTTTCCAATTCTGCCAGGCCTCCTTCGCCTCTTCGTCAAGGAGAGGAGACGGTTGGATGAATTTGCGCCCGTCTTTTGAAAAGTAGCGGAGATTGCCATCGCGATGCGTGGGCTTGTAGATAGGTCTCCCTATTCCCCTGGCATCCATAGTACTAAGGTCGAAAAGGTGCGGGGCCCGGGCAGTCCTGGTAGACATGGTGGAGGTGAACGGAAGGGGTCCTCGCCTGCAGTACGCGCACTGCGCCCTTGTCGCGGCTTTCCATTCAGGTCCTTCCTGGAAGGTGGGAAGCAGCCATGTGTCGTCGATGGGAGGCTCGTTGCTGCAGCGCCAATGGTGGTCGGAGATGAATGTGTTCCCGCAAAGGTCTACCTCGGCAATGAAGGGGGCCTCGTCGGCTGTGTTGGCTGAGGGTTGGGGGGGCGGGCGAGATACCGTGGGTGGGGAAGGTCACACACGTCACATGCTCAATGCTTACCGTACCTTTCACCGACAGACCCACCACCACAGGGCCCGTGGACAACGCCGACACAGGGGCCTTGCGCACGCCCACCTGTCCCGGAGGCACCACTTTAACCGGCTGCCAGGCCACGTGCACGTGTATCCAGGCGCAGGGAGAGTAGACCCTCACGATCCCTTCTATTTCCCCGGAAGTGGGATGCGCGCACGCCTGTGCATCCTCCGGCAGCACTTTTTCCCGGGTGCCGTCGTCCCAGGCCCTGTCTTCCAGCGCAGGGTATCCAGCGTCTGAGAAAGGGTCGGGCGTGGCGGGCGGCGCCACGAGGACGATGCCTGAAGGGCTGCACATGAAATAATCAGAGCGAGGCGTGTGCATCTTCATAGTCTGAGCCACGCGGTGCGGGTTGGGGCTGGGTGGAGGGAGAAATATGGATGTGTGGATGGAGCAATGAAGACGAAGGCGTACGAGGGACACGAGACGCGGAGACCGGCACGCCCCCAGCCTCCCCTCTTACTCACTCGCAGACTCCCTCATCCTGCCCTGTAGCACACACAGCTTGTTTGGCGTCAAAAATCGACTCGTCATACACCGCCCCTCCCGCTTTACTCCTCAAGAGGGAGGCCGCCTGGGAGTCCGTGTCAGCTGCTAACCTCTGGGGCAGGATCTCGCGGTACACGACCCCGAACCAATCGCTCACCTATATAGACATGAAAAGAGAAGGGCGACCAGAGTCTCATGGGGTTAGTGAGGGAATGCTCGCGGAGGGCGGGCTTGGGGGCCGTACCGGTTCGTGTTGGTCTAGCTCCACGACGAAGCTCTCGGAGGTATCTAGCTTGCACCGGTCGAGCACTGCGCGGTTCCTGACCACCACCAAAGACACGTTTCGACCGTACGAGATCTCCCAGGTGTCATTGCCGTACAATATGCGATAGAATGCTCGAAATTCGTCGTCCGAGACGCTGCGAAGCAAGGGGCCTGGCAAGTTGAGGTCATAGACAGAGAAGGAGGCGTATCGCACGTGGTAGCTCTGTGGGGGTGCGTGGAGTGGGACGGACGAATGTTGACTGGATCCATTGTGTAGCTACAACACCGTGGTATTCACCCTCTTCACGACTCACTGAGACGTCTGCGACGAGCGGAGGTTGATCAAACCCACCCGGAGTGCGGGGGAGGTAGCCTCGTGCCAATACGACCAAGTCATTTCCCTTTACGTAGTGGGCTCTGTTGCTGGCGCAAGCCAGCAAAAATGAAGCGTCTTGGTTGGGGAAAGGCGTGAGGGAAGGGGCCGGGGGCACCAGCCCCAGTCCAAGGCCGGGTGGGCTGGGTCGCTGCGCTTGGTAGTACATGAAGTTGTTGGGAATGTTCTCGCTGGGGCAGGCCCTCTGGGTGACATCTGCCATGTTGACCAGCTGTGCGGCACAAGTTTGAGGATTGTTACGTATGGACCATGGATAAAGGAGAGAGGGGGGGGGGGAGGGCTACGCGAGAAGTAAGCGTCGCGCCGCACTCACATTGGTTAGGGCGGTCAGGGCATCCCTGACGATGAGGGTGTTGTTGAGGGGGCAGCGGGGAAAGGTCTGCCAGATGATGTCAGTCGCCGTCTGAGAGACCGTCCTAAACGGATGGCAGGAAAGTGCACCTTTCTGAGCCAACATAATTCCCAGCCCTGCAACCGGTAGGAGCTGGCAAGAAAGCCGGTCCTCCCAACCCCTCCCTCATGGCACTCACCCCAGCAGCTTGGACCGGACTTGGATGGGAGGGACAAATCCCCAGGGCGCCAGCCCCGGGTCTGTCGCGTTGGCAGAGGGATCTACTCCATAAATCCTAAAGATGACCAGCACCAAGCCCCCCAGTGAAAAGTTTGACTTGGCCACACCCAGCTCATTCCTGAAGCCTCGCTTGCCGTCCTTGGTCAAATAGAGTCGATAGCGGCCTTCCTCCCGCGCTTCTTCTCCAGCCCCCTCCTCCGTGCCATCCGGAGGTGGTGTGAAGTAAGGGTTGCGCCCGGTGCCTAGGGGATGGATGTGGGCGTCGCGCAAAAATCCTACCGGTGAGAAATTTCCGTCGTACGTCTGGAAGGAGAAGTACCTGGCGGCTGGGAAGCTGCCCTCGATCATGACGAGATCGTTGGGACCGAAGGCGGGAAAAATCATGATATGGGCCGCTGAATTTTGGTCTACGAAGCCCGCATTGATCTCCTCCGGCCATACGCGAAAGCTGGGCTGGCAATCGAGGGAGAAGGACCTAATTGGTGTGAGTGGAGCGTGAGACTTGGAGCCAGGTGGCCAAGAGAGGATTGAAGGAAACGAAGTGGAGTCTCAGGCTCAGCACTTGCTTAGACTTACGGACTGGAGGTAAGAATGATCTCCTTGACTTTTCGGTAGAAGGTGACGGTATCGTTGACATCGGAAAACTAAGTGAGGGCGGGGGTGGGAATAAAGACCGAACTTTAGCTCCATGTATGAAGGACTGTGTAAAGCCTTAACATAAGGGACAGATCAACAACTAAATGACATACATCCGGCGTGATACCAAAGAGGGATCGGTACAGGTCCATGACATTGACGAGCTCGGCCAGCGGCTCGGGGGGCAACTCAAGCGTCACGAGGCTGCTCCCTGACTCGATGTTGGAGCCCGCATCAGACGAAGCTAGCTTTCCCCAGCGACCGAGAGGCTTGTCTTGTGCTACAGTAATCTCTGCCAGGTCAGTGTACCCGCGGTCGCTGTAAGATAATAATGAAAGAATGCAAAAACATACATCAGGAAAAGAAAGGAACATCATTGTGGGAAGATCGAATATCGAGCTATCCAATCTTACTTCAAGGCTTTAATGGCAGCATTCCGCAATTTTGCGAGGACGATCGACAGTGTAGTAGGCGTATTATTGGGAGATGACCCAGCATTTTGCTTTTGCAGGATCTGGGCCTGGCTTGAGACCATAAAAAATAAGGCAAAAATCACTAGCAGTCCACCCTGACGGAAGCAGCGATGCTTTTTCATTATTTCAACTGGCATCTGAGACATGGACATCGAAGGCAAAACTGTTTTGCTTGTGGCCTATAATTGCTCAATGGAGCAGTATATATTCCAAAAAATAATTATGAGGCTAGAAATACGCGAGGAAAGTCTTACTTCAGTGGCCCGATTACCGCGCCACAAGCCCAGACGTTGCCCCTGGAGGGGCCAAAGGGGGGACGAGAAACATCGCCTCTCTCCCTCCCCCTCCTCCTCCCTCCTCCCTCCTCCACCCCGGGCATCTTGGCTATGTGCACGCCAACGCGCGGCATGGAAGTACACCATGTTCGCGAGTTGATTCAAATGTCAGGGATTTTCACTTGTGGATTTCAAGCCCGCGGACCTCGCAGCAATCTCGTCCCTGACCTCCTCACCCATCCACTCACGCCGCTTTCCCTTCCATCCTCTTTCCCTCCTCTTTGTTTTTAAAAACCTGCAACATGCACAGGCGCGCTAGCTTTCAAATTTTGCTTGCCTCCCGCTTCCTTTCGACTATCGCGTGAGAATGGCACCGAAACGAAAGGTAGGTAAAAGTAACTCGGGTCCCTTTCGATGGTATGCCCCCGTTCCTTCCCCTTACAATCCTCGTCTTTTGATCTCCTGCACAATTCCCGTTCCCGCACTGCAGCCGCCTGTGAAGAGGAAGCGAACAGGTGATGGGGATGAAAAAGAGCAGGAAGGGAAGAAAGACGTGGACTCTGGTAAAGGAGGGGCGCCTCCTTCGTCGAGGCCGTCTAGAGCTAAGAAAGAGCATGTTCCTCCTTCAACGGGATTAGCATCAGATACAATTCCCACTCCTCCCTCTAGCGCTCCTGTGAAAATGGCACGAAATTTTGAAGCACAAGAAACGCCAGAAGGAGAGCAAAATGTCCCTCCTGCCTCCTCCAGAGCCGGTGCCTCCAACGCCGACATCATTCCTGAGGCTCCTATCGAGGTGGCTGCTGCTAAGCAGTCACCCGAGGCCTCTTCTCCTGTACCGGATAAGCCTGGCAGCGATAACAGGACAAGTGTGCGGGAACACGGAGCAAGACAAGGGGCAGGCCGTGACCGAGAGAGGAAAGGCCGCGGGCAGCGTGGTGGAGGAGGACGAGGAGTGGGGCGGGAGGAAGGAAGGAAGGGCGGAGGAAGAGGAAGAGGGACGCTGGATGGGACTCCGAGCGCCAAGAAAGGACTTGAGGGAGGACAAGTCGGGAAAAGGAGGGAAGGAGGGCCGGGAGGGACGTCCCCGGCGGCGAAGCAGGCAGCCGGGGACAGATTGAGCGCCCTGGCTCGCGAGCACTGGCCGAACAGGGCCAACCCTTCCGCCAACACATTCCAGCCCCAGGTGGTGCGTGCCATCTACGAGGAGGAGATCGGACCGGAGGCGATGAATCAGCGCGGCCCGGGCGGGCAGAAGCTGCAGGCGTTGGAGCTGAGCGCCTACCTGGAGGCCTACCTGTGGCCGTTCTTCGACCACGCGACCGCCGACAAGGCGCACCTCCTCTCCCTTGTCCTCCTCATTGTGCAGAAGCTGAAGGAAGGCGTGTCAGCCTGGGAGAGTTTGCGGACAAGCGTGCGGGAGGGAGAAGGGGAAGCGACAACCGCCAAGTTCACGGGCTTTTTCACCCGCGTCCTTCGCCTCTACCTGGAAAGCCCCCTCCTTCCTTCCCCCACGCCCAAACCCTCCGCCGCCTCGCCCAAGGAGAAATTTCTCCTCCTTCTCTTCCTCATCCATGCCTTCCAGTCGTTAGAGGAGCCCATGGTCAGGGGTGTGGTGCTGCGGTTGACCTCCCTTTCCCTTTGGGAGGCACTCAGCGAGGGGCGCCGGAAGATAGAGCTGGAGAACTTCCCCCCCCTGCGGCGGCACTGGCTGCATCTACAGGAGCAAAAGAAGAGGAAAGAAGGGGTGCAAGAAAACGGGGAAGTCGGGACAGGAAAGGAGGGTTCGGAGACGCCGCAGGCACACGGGCGGAAGAGGAAGAAGGAGGGGGATAGGAAGAAGACGGGAGAAGGCGGAGGAGCCGATGCCCTGTCTTCCTTCGAGTCCACTTTCCTCCCCGAGGCCATCGATGAGTTCTTGGCTGTCGTGGAGGCCATCCCCGCCCCCCCCTCTGAGGGTCTCACGCCAGCGTCCGGCATGCCCGGCAGCGGGAACGGACTCGCTGGGACCGAGCATGCCTCCACGCATGTCCTCAGGCGCTTCGCCCTCCGCTTCCTCGAGCTGCTCATTGACCTGCTTGCCCAGCTCCCTACCCGCCGCTTCCTCAAGGCCCTGCTACAGGATCGACATTTGAGCGTCCGCCTCTCCCTCTCGCCCTTCCTCGCTCTCCCCCCCCTTGCCACCCCTCCCCCTCATCATAGGCTGGCCTGCCAGCTCTCAGACTCGCTCCGCTTTTACCTCTCCTTCGAGATCAACGACCACACGGGCATGCCTCTCACAGACAACGAAATGGCCTCCCTGCACTTCTCCCGGACCCACGTGCTGCAGCGCCTCGCCTTCAAATACTTTCAAAACAGTCTCAAAGACTTGGCCTTCGCGTCTTCGGCCGCTGTGGGAGACGCCACCGTCCTCGCTTCCTTCCTTTCCCGACTCAGCGACGAAGAGCTCGTGGACGTGGCGCGCAAGCTCCGATTGGTGGGCCGGGCCGAGGGAGGGAAGGAGGAAGGGATGGAGGGCGGGCGGGCTTTCTGGACGGAGGTCCTGGTCGACTGGCACGCGAAGCGTCAAAACATGATCCAGGAGATCAACGAACGACCCCTCTACGCAGACGAGCAGGTTTTGTGGGATCCCAACGTGGTCCCGACGGAGGGCGGGACGGAGGACGGGGCCGTGGTCGTGGTGGAAGGGCCTCTGTTGGCTTTGCCCAAGCTGAACCTGCAGTTCCTCACGTTCGTGGACTACCTCCTCAGGAGCTATACGCTCTTTCGGGTCGAGAGCGCCTACGAGATTCGCGCCGACTTGATGACAACTCTCCGGTATCTGCAGCCAGTGAGGCAGGAAGGGCCGGAGGGAGGGGTTGCTTTTCGGGGTTGGGCGCGCATGGGGGTTCCCCTGAGGAAAGGAGGCAAGGATGGAGGACGAGGTGTAGTGATCACGGAGGTTTTGAAACCCAATCTAGGAGAAAGGGTCCCGGCTGGCGTCAAGGCGGAGATAACGGTAGATCTGAGGGAGGGAGGGAGGGAGGGAGGGCGGGAGGAATGGGACCTGTTGCGGGAGCACGACGTAGTGTTTCTCGTTCGCATCGAGAATCCGCAAGGAGGAGGTGCAAGCGGGGCAGGAAGGGGTGGAGGGCGACAGGGAGGGCGAGGGAACGAGGAGGAGGAAGCAAGGGTGTTTTGTGAGGAGTTTGGAGTCAAGTATGTGCGCGGGGCGGAGATTTGGGAAGTGAGAGATGGCGCCGGGAACCTGATGAATGACCCCTCTGGGCGGCCAGGGCGGGAGGCAGGAAGGGGGGGAGGACCGGTGGGATCCTTGCGGACGTACAAAGTCTTGTTGGACCCGGCCCAGTACCATGCTGATGCAACGAGGGAGGGAGGGAAGGGGGGCGGGGCAGCGACAGCGGCGGAAGTGTACGAAGGGATGAACGTCTTAATCCGGCGTAGCGCCAAGGAGAACAATTTCAAGGCCATTCTGGCAACCATTCGAGGGTTGATGACCACCGCCTACGTGGGAAATGCCGTCCCGGCCTGGCTCCATGACGTCTTTCTCGGCTACGGGGATCCCGCCCAGGCCCACTACAAGAACCTGGCTCTGGAGGAGCAGCTCCTGCGGCGCGTGGATTTTGGGGACACGTTTTTGGACTGGCGGCACCTGCAAGAGGCCTTTCCCCACCACAGAGTTTGTCTACAGAGCGAAGGTGGGAAGGAGGGCGGGAGGAAGGTCGTAGGAAGCGAGGAGCTGGAAGCCTCCCCTTATCCCGCCCTGACTCTGGATTTCAACGCGGAGGACACGGAGATCGTAGCTCGCCCCTACCAGGCTCCGAACCCTGGACCCTACCCTCAAGACCACCCCGCCAAGAACAGCGTGCGCTTCACGCCTGTGCAAGTGGAGGCGATTCGTAGCGGGATGAATCCTGGTTTGACGATGGTGGTAGGCCCGCCGGGGACGGGCAAGACGGACGTGGCCGTGCAGATCATCCTAAACCTGTACCGGTTGTTCCCGACCCAGCGCTTCCTTGTAGTGACCCATTCCAACGCCGCCTTGAACGACATTTTCGAAAAATTGAGGGGACGGGCGATCGATCCTCGGCACATGCTTCGGTTGGGTGCGGGTGAGAAGGAGTTGAACGTGGAGGGAAGGGGCCAGGAGGGAGGCTACGATTTCACCAAATGGGGTCGCGTCAACTACACACTGGCCAGGCGCTTGGAGCTCTTGGGGGAGGTGACGAGGCTGGCAAGAAGCCTAGGCTTGCAGGAAGGGGAGGGGGGAAGCGGAGGCGGGACGGAGGGTAATTTCACCTGTGAGACGGCGGAATACTTTCGCCTATACCAGGTGCAATCCAGGATCGAGGCCTTCGAGGCGGCTATCAAGGAGGGAGGCAAGGACGGGGGAGTGGTCGTGGCGGCTTTCCCTTTCACCGCGTTTTTCTCCACGGCGCCACAACCCTTGTTCCGGTCTACGACGGACTCTTGGGCCGACGATTTGGAAGTCGCTCGTGGGTGCTTCCGGCACTTGGACCGGCTTTTCGAGGAGCTTGCCGACTATCGGGCCTTCGAACTCCTGCGGCACCATGGGATGCGGGGGGACTACCTGCTGACCAAGCAAGCGCGGATCGTCGCCATGACGTGCACGCACGCGGCCCTGACCCGAGGGCGTTTGGTGGAGTTGGGTTTCAAATTCGACGGATTGGTGATGGAGGAGGCGGCGCAGATCTTGGAGGTGGAAACCTTCATTCCCATGCTCCTGCAAGAGGTCGACCCGATCGAGGGCTGTCGGCTCAAGCGCGTCGTCTTGATCGGCGACCACCACCAGCTTCCCCCCATCGTTCAAAACCAAGCCTTGCAAAAGTATGCCCGTCTGGACCAATCTCTCTTTGCGCGCTTCGTCCGGCTTGGCGTCAAGACCGTCCAACTCGACAGACAGGGACGGGCCCGGCCCTCCTTGGCCGCCCTCTACGCCTGGCGGTATAAGGACTTGGGGAACCTGCCGAACGTGACGTCCCTCCCTCGCTACTTGTTGGCGAACCCGGGCATGGCCCACTCTTTCCAGTGCATTAATGTGGAGGACTTCCGGGGCCAAGGCGAGAGCCAGCCCTCTCCCTACTTCTACCAGAACCTAGGGGAGGCGGAGTACTGCGTGGCCCTCTATATGTATCTACGTCTGTGCGGGTATCCCGCGGAGAAGATCTCCATCTTGACCACTTACAATGGACAGAAGAGTCTTCTGGAGGATGTGCTTCGGCAAAGATGTGGGAGCCAGGGCGGCTTCTACTTCGGACGCCCGGCGGCCGTTGAAACGGTCGACCGTTACCAGGGGCAACAAAACGACTACGTGATCCTCTCCTTGGTCCGCACAAGGAACATCGGTCACATCCGGGACGTGCGACGACTGGTGGTGGCCATGTCCCGCGCCCGTTTGGGCCTGTACGCCTTCTGCCGGCAGAGCCTCTTTGAGTCCTGCCACGAGCTAACTCCGGCTTTCAGTCGGCTCCTGTCCCGCCCTTCTGTGCTCGAGCTAGCCATGGGGGAACCATTCGATGGATGGGAGGAAGGGAAGGAAGGAGTAAGGAAAGAAGGCGAGTCACCGGCTCCCGGGCACGGCTATCGCGTGCAAGGCCCCGAGCAATTGGGCTCCCTTTGCCACCAGTTGCTTGCGGACTACCAACATCAGCAGCAGCTGCAATGGCAATACCACCAGCAACAACTGCTAAATCAGCAACAGAAGGAAGAAGCAAGACAGCAGGAGCAGGAACGAGTCGCGCCTGCTTTGGCGCCTCCCCAACCACTTGAGGAGGGCGAGGAGCGTGAGTAAGGGATGGATACAGGGAGAATATGACAGGCAGGAGCCAGAAATTCAGCAGAACGGCAACGAAGGAGTGAGGACGTTTCACATGGTTGAGAACGAACGAAAGAAATTATCAATCGGAAAGGACATGCGCAGGCATGCACTCTTCCACCCTTTCAAATGCCCTTGTTGATTCCTTCTGAGGAGAAGCAAGCACACGGGAGGGCGCACGGATTTATCGACTGGTGGAAAGGAGGGTTTCTATTTCCGAGGGCCAAGCTTATGGAATGAGTCACGACGCATGATTTGACGTTCCCACAACCGTGCCCTTTGTTGCTTCGTTTTGTTTGTCCGGTCAAGCGTCTGTCCCCGCGCTACGTCACAAGTCTTCCAACACGAAATATTCCTTTTCCTGAACTAGCGCATCGATGCCACAAAGAAAGAGCCCTTCCATTACACAAAACTGTAAATGGAGAAAGAAAGAGTTGGGCAACGGCCGAATATTCGCGTTTTGGTGCCCCGTATCGATTTTGTTCTATGGGCGATACACGAGGTTTTATGTTCTGTCTGTGATTCCCTTCCTTCGGCAAGAATATGTGCCATGATTATGGCATTTTTTGGCGTAAAGTTGCCGCTTCTACACCTTGTTAGCTTCCTAAAGCTCGGCTTGTCCATGTTTGACCAGTTGAACACATTTCTCCCATTTTTTCTTCCTTTCGCAACATAAGTTCCATCCAACGCGGCCTTTTGGCAGCATTTTCACTCTCAGGACGCATGGCCATCTACGAGGGGGAGCAACCGAATGCATACATGCAATCCACGGGGCGTTCTGGCTCTAATCCCTGGCAGCTTTTCCTCTACTTTATTTTTCCAATTCCTCTGGTCTTCCTGGTGCTGATCTCGCTACCTTTCCCCGCCCGGTATCGAGCCAAGATCCGTGTGGGCATCCTGGTACGTGCTTGCTCGTCTAGAGGTGGTGCGGAAATGGTGCTTTGAAAGCACAGGAGCGCCTGTGCTGAATGGGACAGCTCACCTTTTTTGTATCGGAACATGCGAAGCACTTGTCAACTCTGTCATGCAGAACGCTCTTCATCTCGCTTGCCTTTCACCCAGAATGCCCTCAACAGGATCTCTTTTTTACGCTTTGACTACGGGGGCGCAAGCATTTCCTTGATCGCCATCATTATTTTGATTGCACTGCTGGGCCTGATCTTCTCCGCAAACGACTCCTTGAACGCGCGGAGGGCGGAGAATCAAGCGCATTTCTTCGCCGAGAAAAAGGAACTTCGGTGCAAGCGCTGGCGGGCAGAGCGGAATTTTTGGCTGTCAGTGCTCGGCTGTGTGCTTTGGGTGGTGCTTTTGCGGATTCAGACGTTGTTGATGGACGTGGGTCCTCTGGAAGAGCGGTTGAAAAGGGCGGAGGAGGAGAGGGACGCGGCGGCGAAGGAGAGCAAGGAGAAGGAGGGGGTCCTGAGGCGTTTGCGGGAGGCAGTGGAGCAGGGCGTGCGAGAGGGGAAGGAGAAGGAAGGGGTGATTCTGACTCTACGGGAGAAGATGGGAGAGGTGGAGGGTCTGAAGAAACGTGTGGTGATCTTGGAGGAGGAGAAGGAGGCGCTGAGAAAGGGATCGAAGAAGACGAGCTGAGGAGGAGGGGGGTTTCTCTCGCAATTGGGAGGGAGGTAACTGAGACAAAAGCAAGAGGAGCTAAGTCGGCGGAGAGGAAAGCCTCAGGAGAGGGCCATGGTAGTCGACGTGCCTGCTGCGATGCGCATTTCTTTGTCAAGTTCCTGGGAGTCCTTTCACGTGGCACCGCTGCGTAACAGGCTCCCCATGTGTGCTCGAAAAGCTCCCCCCCGCGCTTTTCTCTCCCCCCTTCCCCGCACCTCCACCTCTCCCCTTATACAGACGTCGCATCACCTCCCCCTTGTCCACACCCGCCCAGTACGCCTTTACCTCCACGCCCTCCCACCCGCAGCCCTGCACCGGCGCCAGGATTTCCTCTCGCACGCGCCGCGACGCCTCGGACTCCACGGCGGTCAAGGGTCTGCTCAGGACCAGGAGGTTGGCGTCCAGCTCCCGCAGGCACGCGGTGGACAGGAGGGTGGTGGGGACGCGGGGCTGAGCAAGGGTGAAGCGCAAGGCGAGGCGCGCCAGGTCGAATGGGCCGTGGGGGTGTTCCCGACAGAAGGCGGCGGCTTGGCGGCAGAGCGCGCGATGCTCCTCGGAGGCCGGGTGCCAGGGAGGGGGGGTGGAATGGGTGAGCAGGCCCATGGCTAGGGGACTGGCGTTGATAAGCCCCACGCCCCGCTCCTCCAAGGAGGCGAGAAAGCCGCTGGTGTGGAGGGAGTCGTCTAGCAGGGTGCAGTGCGCGTAGGTAAGGCAAGTGTCCAGGGACACCGGGGCTTCTCGGACCAGGCGAGTCAGAACAGGGAGGGGGTATCCAGCCACCCCTATGTAACGCACCAGGCCCTCCTCCTTCAGCTTTGCAAGGGCGGGCAAGGTCTCCTCCAGGACGATCCTCAAGTCCGGGGAGAACTCCGGGTCGTGCACATGTACACAGTCCAGATACCGCACCCCCAGGATCTCGAGGGAGGCGTGCACGGACTCGACGACTTTCTCCGCGCGGAAATCGAACATGTTGTACATGCCACCCTCATCCTCATTCTCTTGGGGCGGGTACCTACCCACTTTGGTGTTGATGTAGTAAGCCTGCCGTGGCACGCGTCGAAGGGCCCCGCCCAGGAGGCGTTCACTCTTTCTGTACCAAGGGGCTGTGTCGATCAGATTAATGCCTGCTTTGAGAGCACGAAGGACAACCTCGACAGCTTCGTCTTCGTCCTCGACCGCTGCAAACATGCCGCCCAGCGAGGAAGCACCCAGAGACAGGGAAGACACCTTCATGTCTGTGCGACCCAAAGAATTGTAAGACATTCGCCGAAGAGCGTCCAGATCCTGGTGGAAATCTTGGACATAAGTACCGGGTAGGGTCGAAAGATGGGGTTCAGTGGAGACAGAGCCCACTGAGGAGGGTGATGGCATGTTGCGGTTTGTCGTTATGAGGTCACCAGAGGACAGCAAAGAGGAGGCGAAGAATACGGGTGGGATGTCAACCTACGAATTTTGACAACGTCATAGAGAAAGAAAAAGCACTGAGCTGTAATTATGTTGCCATCCGATCCAATCTTTAGACGCTGGAAAAAAAAGCATGAGAGGTATTGGCACATGAAGAGACGAGAGCCTGGAGGGAGGCATATAACCTCCCAAACGTGCCACCAAGGGACAACATGCCAAAGCTGGCAGTAAGTGGGACATCAGGGAGCAAAATTTTAAGTCCTTTGCGAAAAGCATGTTCTGTGCGAGTGTACATGTGGCCACGTTCAGACGCAAGTGACAGGATGGGCCGTGAAGTTGCCTTAGCGAGGCCCCTCGCGATCTGCAGCCAGGACACAAGCACGCTCCCGGCATGCAACGATTAATAATTACCAGTCATTCAGTTCTTTATGTACGTGCACGTATCAGTTTACTCGCTGCCAAAGCGGTGCTTTTCAAAGCTACTTCAATTTTTTTACGCCTCCCCCTGTGCTTGTGTAGCCAGCGTGCACGAAGCGCCTCCTCTTCAACGCCCCTACCCCGTCAGCCACGGGTGTCTAATCACCTCCTCCATCTTCGCCCGCTCCTCCGGCACTGCCTTGAGCAGGCTTTCCAGCAAGTGTTTCGCCTCCCGCGAAATCCGCATCTCCCATACGTCCATCAACTCTCCCAACTTCCCCGCCTGAATCATCCGGTACCTAGGGTCCGTCAAAGCTGGCAGCTCCAACGGCGGCACCCCTGCCAGGAGGATGAATAGAATGACCCCGCAGGCCCACATGTCCACCGCAAAGCCGTCGAAGTCCTTGTCCTCCAGAACCACGGGATCCATGTACGTGATCTTCCCGCACTGGCCCTGCTTGCGTAGGAGTACCCGCGGGGTTTCCGGGTCGTCAGGATGGGAGGGAGGGAGGGCCGGAGGGAGGGGCACCCGCAGGCACATGCCCATGTCGATTATGACCCCGTCCTGGCCGTCAACCAGGATGTTCTCCAGACTCATGTCCCTATGGCAGAGACGTCGGTCGTGCATGAAGGCCAAGCCCGACAGAATTTGCGAAAAAAGCGTCCGGGCCCGGGCCTCGGGCAAGCCGCCCCCCCGCGCCTCGATCACCGCGAACAGCTCCCCCCCCTGGTAAAAGGGGGAGACCGCGTAGATCGCCTCGTCGTCCTCCAGGCATTCCAGTAGCCGCTGGACGTGCTGATGCCCCCCCCCCGCCCCCACCATCTGCAAGGCGGCGAGCTCGTCGATCGGGTTCTCCCGGAGACGGCCCCGCCCCTCCTCTATTTTCTGCTTGCTCACGCACTTGATCGCCACCGGCTGGCTTGGACAGAGCCGGTACACGCCCCCGGCCCCCGCGTCCTTCTCCAGCGTTACCCCATGCCGCACAACCCCGAAGATGCACTCCCGCAAGGTGCGGGTGAAGCAGTAGGCCCGCCCCGTCTCCGCCGAGACCAGGCACCGGAGCCACCGCACGCTCTCCTGGGAGCGGCCTCCAAAGGCCCGCCATCGCGCCGGGGGGCGGGCAGGTCCTTCCAAGACCTGACAGTCGCGGATAACGCCCGGGGCGATGCGGGGGGCGGGGAAGGGTTCCGGGTCCACAACGACTGCCGGCCGCGTGTCCCCCCTCCTCGTCCCTCCACTGCCCGCGCCCGGCGCAGACGAGGCCATGTCCCCCGGGAAGGAAAAGGCGCCTCGGCAGGTCGCGTCGCACCCACGAGCCCCTGGCAAGCCCCGCCGAGACTGCGCTTCTCCGGCGGCCCCAAGGCACGGGCGCTGCTGTAGGCGACCGGTGGACGGGCGGAAGCTGACTCCACTCCCTCTTCCCCTCCCTGAGGCTGCTCCTGGCTGGCCCGATTCCCTCCTTGCTGCTGCGCTTGCCACGGCCGCGTCCGCACTATCGCCCTATGCCCTGCTTCCGCCTCTCTTCCTTACCAGCTAAGAATGTTCCAGGAAATTTCTCCGCCTCCGCCATGTATCGCCCGCCACGTCTTCGAGGGCAAACGGAACCGCGCCAGCCCTTTTTGATCAAGGGTAGGTGTGGGTATAGGGGAAGAGGAGCCAGGGCGAGGAAGAAGAGGGAGGGAAGGGAGGCTCTCCGTCCTGCGGGAGGGTGGTGTATGTGTATGTATGTAAAGGATCTGGTCAGTCAGACTGCGGGAGCGTGGACGTACTCGCTCGGTTCGAGCGCGGGCTGCCTCGCCCCGTCCCCCCCGTCCGGCCACAGGCACTCAGGCCCCAAGACTCTCCGCCTCCCTCCGTCCAGGTCGGCAACCCCCATCCGACGCCCCCATCGGTCCCTCCTTTCCGCCCACAGTCCTGCCGGGGCATCCACCCGGCGGCCGTGGCCCCTCTCGTTCCCTGCCCATGCGCGCATGCAGGTAGGCAGGCACCCGCGTGGACGCACACGCAACACTTCTTCACTCCGTGAATATCTGGCTCGTCCCAAGCCACATTCAGAGTTGGTCGTCCCATTATTGTCGCTTGCTTTAAATTTGTTCATTTTTTCTCTCGGGGGTAGTTGCGTGATCCTAATTTCTAATTTCCTCCCCCCCTACAAGTTATCTAGATAGTCACTGAGGCAGCACTGCCTCTCCTGTACACTTTTACACACATCTAGTGCTTTGCCCTCCCTCCCCCCTCCCCCTCGACCCTATCGCTGGGGTACTCGCCTCCATGCCGCCCATCAGGCTTCTCTAAGCAGGCGTCTCCCCCCCTCCCCTCCTTTTTCCTTCCTATCCCCCTCGATGGCCCACCTCCCTCCTCCCCCCCTTGCCCCCCCGTCCTCCCTCCCCCGCCAATGCCGCCGCCACCGGCCCCCCCACCCAGGGGTGCCCTCGGATCTCCTCCAGGGTCAGGCGGGCGCGGGGATCGACCTGCAGGAGGCCGACCAGCAGGTCCCGGGCCTCTGGGGTCAGGAAGTCCACGCGCCAAAGGTCCATCAGCTCCGAGAGCCGCCCCTCCGCCAGCATCCGGAAGCGGGGATCGATCTCGGCGGGGGTCTCCACGAGGGGGAATGCCGTGGGGGAGGGAGGGAGGGAGGGGGGGAGGGGGGGAAGTAAGCGACACTTTGGCGGTAGGAGAGACTCGGCGTCCATCACGAAGCGCCCTCGCTCCCTCCCGACTCTCTGCGCCCCTCCCTCCCTTCCTCCCTCTCTCCCATCTGCCCACCCGTAAGCATGATGAAAAGGATGACGCCAAGGGCCCATATATCCACGGCCGCCGCGTAAAAGTCCTGATTTTTGTAGATCTCGTGAGACATGTAGGTTAGTTTGCCGCAGTAGCCCTGTTTCCTGTGGGGAGAGTCGGCAGGGACACGGGAATCAGTCCCATAGAGGAGGCGGGGAAAATAAAGACGGAGGGAGGGAAGGAGGGAGGGAGGAAGGGAGGGAGGGAGGGAGGGAGGGGG
>NW_005803442.1:0-3412 GCF_000240725.1 Microchloropsis gaditana
CCCCCCCCCAAAGTCCTCTTCGTCCCTACCGCCATCCCCCTGACTGCCTCCGTACAAGGCGTGGCCTCCGCGCTCCCAGCCGCGACGGCGTTTCCCAGACCCTTTCCCACCCCCCGGTCGCGGCGATCCCTCTACCCCTGAAACTTTCCCTGGGAAGCTTGTCCCACTCCGTCCTCGCGGCTGCGTTATCACTTTGACCAAATCGCTCTCCCCGTGTAAAGTTTCAAATTTGTGCATTTCCACCCGTCGTCTCAAATTGTCCCTCCATTTATCCGTGCCTCCGCGGACCGAATAGGTCTGGTAAGCCTCGTCAGAGAGCCAACCCGACGATGCGGGGTGACCTTGTCCATCGTTAGGCTCTGAAACCACATCCGTACCCTCTATGCCATGGAAAGCCTGAAGAGGGAAGGGCACGGAAAGATCTTGCTCAAAACGATTAGACAGCTTGTGTCCCCGCGCTCCCGCAGACGCGGTGGCTCTGGTAATGGAAGCTGCGACATCCATGTCGCAAATTCCGCCCTGTGCTGCTGGAACAAAAAATGCATTAGGCGAGATCGCGGCGTGGGGGAGAGAACAAGCCGAAGGCACGTGAAAGAGATGCAATGGTACTGAATGCCGATCGTCAGCATCCTACCAGAGTCAAGCAACCTCCCCCAACCCGTCACCTGCCTACGTTCCCAGGTGGACAGTCGGCCCACACGGATACATGCGATTGGGTCGACCGAGCGCATGACGCCTCAGATTGACGTTCATAGTATGATAAACTTTCACAATTTGGTTCAAGAGGCGGAGAATGGCAACGCATCAAGTGATACCGGGCTTGTAGGTGAAATAGGGGGGGGTAGAGCGGGCCGCGCAACGCCACTGTTTTTTCTGTGCACGTGTCCTTGTAAGTTTAAAAAGTCAAGATGACGCCTTGCAACCAAAAAGAAAAGAGGAGCTGCCGATATTGCGTATGTCCTGTGCTTTTTTCCCTTCCGCGGGCATCGATGTCCGTCAACCCTCCTTGTCACACATCTCCTTCACTGCGGGCACTTTTCTCCACCCGAGCCTTCTGAATCCTTACCCCCTGCCCCCCCTCCTCCTCGTCGTCTTTTCGAACCGCGCCTGGAAAGACAGCAGCCAGGGCCTGGTCCCAGTTGTTCACCTCGTACTGCTTCATGAGAATTTCGACCACGCGGTCGACGGCAAGCGCCATGTCTGACATGTACTTGTCCCCCCGGCGTCCCTGCCGCCCAAAAAACTCCTTCAAAGGCAAACGAGCTGTGGCCACACCGTGGAGGGATGCGCGGCTTAGAGACTTGTTCTTGAGCACAACCCGGTCGACGAGTCCGCCGATCACGTAGACCTTGGTGGGATCCACGCGCTCCAACACAGTGGGCGAATCCGGACTCAAATATATCAACGCGTCCTTGTCCGCAAAGACCTCAAAGACTGAGGCATCGTGTCGGTGCATTCGCCACGCGCGGCCGCCGCTGGCCTCCAAGGCCTCCAGCACGTCCCCCTTGGCCGCAGTCAGGTGCACGCTCGGGACGAGCCCCGGCTCCCCCGCCCGCCGCATGAGCCCATAGACGCAGCCCAATTGACGGGCCAGAGAGGAGTACAGGCTGGAGGATGCATCATAGGCTAGATCTATGGCGATGCGCAGCCGTGGGGACACGGCATGAGCGCTCAGATCGGCGTCTTCTTCGTAGATCGACTCCAACCACGCTGCCACTCGCGCCTCTCTCTCCTGTCTAGCTTCGCGTTCGGCACGGGTCATGTTTCGTGCTTGCAACTCTTTCTTACGACGATGTCGGCGCATCCTTTCTCTCCGAGCGCTGGTCATCAGCGCCTTCTTCGCCTCAATTTTAGCCATTTTCGTCTTCTTTGCCGCCACAAGATCGTTGCGGCTCTGGACTGATGATATGCTTGACGCCTCTTGTCCGCACGCTCCTGTCTGCTGTGAGCTGATGTTTGAAGACTCTGCTCTTCTCCGTATCGCGCCTCCTTGCCTGCGAGAAAAAGTGGCGAGTCGTCGGTAGCAGATCGGTGGGAGAGGAGCAGGGAGCGCCTGGACGAGAGGGAAAGGATGGACTTGGAGATAGGTGACTTTCTTGCATGTGCTGCCCGCTGGAAGGACGAACGCCCGTGCGTGCCTCACCAGAAGGAAGAAGGTTAAATTGATGACGGGTACCAGGAGAGGGGACCTCAACATGAGCGGAAGGCGGCTCAGAGGGGCGACCTCGAAGAGAAAAAGCTCTAGTTCGAGGACCGCGACGAATGCGTGCCTCTGACTTGTACCTGGTACATGGATTGAAAAACTAGGAGTCTCTTTCCTGCATGTGGTAATGCATGTGTCGTTTTGTTTTGGTAAAATGAATAGTCATGGGGGACGTTCGAGTTGAAGCAGTCTCTTCGCCCTTGAAGCCGTTGCTGGCCTCAAGCACCAAGGCGATAGCGTTTGCACGTATTACGAATGCCGCTTACCCTCGCACGCACACCAACAGCCTTAGAATTTATGGCTGTCTGCTCAGACCCTTCTTCTTTGCATCGGACATTCACTAAGGGGAGCATTTGTGGCTACACAACCATCATCGTTTTCCTCCTCTCAGCCATCGCCTCCGCGTCATTTCCCCGCAAAACCTCGGGTTTTGTAACGTTCAAGCCCGGCAATTTTATTTCAAGACCGTGTAAAACATTCCATCGAGACGTAATATCTCTGCCACGTGGCCTAGCGATGCTTCGCTTTCACGGCCGCAGTTCCGAAATGAGCTTGAGAGATCCTCACGCTTCCCCTACTCAGGGGCCCCTCAGGGGGTCCTCCCCCCCACCCTCCTCCCTTATGTCCTTCAAAACCAGCTCTCTCCAGGCCTTCCAACTACTAGGAAAGTCCACTCGCTGGACTGTAGCCAGCTTGGTAGCCGTCATGCTTCTAGTCCGGCGGGACGCCGCGATTGTCAACTTCACAGTAGGGGCTATTCTGAATGCCATGCTTGGAAAAATCTTAAAACGTCTTATCAAAGAAGCTCGACCAGACGGCGCGGTCCTGGAGGATCCAGGTATGCCTAGCTCCCACGCCATGGCCTTGTTCTACATGTCTGCTTTCCTTGGGAGCGCGCTGTGCCAAAAGAGGGGGATCGGGGTGCTCCCGCCCTGGTGGCCTTTGGATGTCCTGCCCACCATTGCCTTGGGCGGCCTCTATGTCTCTGTCGCAAGCGCTTGGAGAGTCTTCTCAGGTCTGCACACGTCCGCACAAATCTTGGTCGGGGCGGGTGTGGGAGGTGGGGTGGGGTTGGCGTGGGAGAGGGCATGTGCCATGGTTTGCGATCACCAGGTGGGCGCCTTCTTGGCCCGTTACAAGGGGGGGCAAGTGCCTGTGGTGTACCTGGTAGGTGTGATGGTGGTAGGAGCCTTGACGGTGGGGTCTGTG
>NW_005803442.1:3422-3759 GCF_000240725.1 Microchloropsis gaditana
GATTGGTGCATGTTCACCGTCAGTGTCTCCCCGTCCATAGGGTTCAACGCCCCCGTCTGCACTTCTTTCACGAAAGAGGGGAGGAGGTCGTGCCACAGGAACCGGCTCAGGACGCGGATCTGCTCTTCGTCTTTCGCCACCTGCTCGCGATCCCTCACCCCCGCCAAGGGCAAGAAGGCGTTTGCATTCACCTTCATCCGCTCCAAGAGCTCCTCCTCCTCCTCTTTCAGACGCGCCTTGCCCTCCTCGTCGAGCGTCGCCTCTTCCTCCTCCTTTCCGCTGTCTTCCCCTTGCCCGTCCTCCACCCCTGCCCCCTCCTTCTTCTTCTTCTCCTTGC
>NW_005803442.1:3769-3961 GCF_000240725.1 Microchloropsis gaditana
GTCGGCTCAGGTCTTGGAGCAGTTTGTGCATCTCGGGTTTCGCCTGCAGCTTCACCCCCGGTTCCACCGAACCGTAGAGGAGGCGGCTCTGCTGATCGCCGCTTAAGATACCCGGAATCACGCTTTGGGCCACCAGGCGCACGCCCAGGTAGTCGATCACGGAGGTGGCGAGGGTGTGGAGCCGGGGGGGGG
>NW_005803442.1:3971-7227 GCF_000240725.1 Microchloropsis gaditana
TGGAGTCGATTTTGCCCTCCCCGAGGCCCAAGGCCAGGCTCTCCATGGGCTCGTCCGGGCGGGAATGGCCCCTCGCGGCCAGCACAGCCTGCCGCCACGCGTCTTGGAAGCTGGGGAGGGCGGCACCGAGGAGAGGAAGGAGGTCGTGGGCAAAGTGGGCGGCGGCGGGGTCCGGCGAGGGATCGAACACCTGCCCGCGCGTCCCGTTCACGTAAAAGCCCCGGGGGACGGCCGTCAGGTGGAGAACCCTCCCGTCCAAGGCCTGGACTTCCAGGTAGAGGAGGTCGCCCTGCAGGCGTCGGTGGGCGGGCGGGGGGTTCCAGCCGGAGAAGCCCAGGTTGTGGAGACAGGCGGGGACGAGGAATTCGGGCGCCGGGGTGGCCAGGGGGCCGACCACGGTGGGGAAGAGCTTGTCCAAGGAGATTTGGACGGGCAATTCCACCTTTGGGAGACGCTCCAGCATGGCCCGCAGCTCCTTCTGGGTGGCGGCCTCGGTCGAGTCCGCCCCCTCCTTCTTGCGCCGCGCCTCAATCGGGGGAGTAGCAGCCAGACTAGACACTCCTGTGCCCCCCGCCCCCGCCCCGGCAGACTTACCTGTTACCTTTACGGCCGAAGGGAGCAAGACCGGAGGGTACTGCAGGAGCTCCTTGAGCCGGCGGACGTGCGTCCTGGCCCGCCGCACGTCGTAGTCCTCCAGCACCATCACTAAGCGGGCGCCCCCCCGGAACACACTTTCATATTCATTCAGTTCCGTGAAGTCGTTGATCTCCACGCGCGGGTCACTGCCTTTCACGACCAATGCATAGCTGGTGTAGTAGCAGGCCTCAGGGTACTCCGCCAGCACTTGCTTGACTCCAAGCCCCACCTCGCTAGCTTGCACTGGCGGCAGCGTTAACACCCCTCCTGTGGGCAATTCCACTTCCAAGACAATTTCTGCCAGAGACTCCTCTTCGACGTTAGCCTGCTCCTTTTGTGCTTGTGATGTCCCCTTTTCTTCGCCAGGGCCGACATTTTCTCTCCCTTTGCTCATACCTGACTGTGCTTCAGCTTTGTCCGTCAAGCCCGCGCCCGCCCCAAGCGGGGGCAGTTCCTTTTGTGCTGCCGCGGGCGGCGCTTTTTCGTCTATGCCCGCTTCAACACCCATTAATTTCCCGTCGCCACCAATTGCTTTGGTAGCTGGCGGTAGTTGGGAGGCGGGTGGGAGAAATACCAGGCGCCAGTTAGTTCTCGGTGGGAATGCGCCGGTTTTGACGAGCGCGAGAACTCGATTGTTCACTTTAATGCGACGACAGGGGCATGTACCACGAAAAAATGCCGATTGCTGCACTATTATGCGCGAATCTTTTTCCCTTTTCACTATTCACACCCTACTGCGGTGAAAACACGCGCATTTTCAGAGGCCATTGGACCAATACCGGTCTTTTTTTAACATTAGGAAAAGGCAGCAAGATACGCGGATGGGAGGGCCGCGACGCCGGCGACCTCCTACCCCCTTTGATGTCCATGACAAGTTGTTTTTTGGAGTCGCATGCACGTATTTATGGCCCACAGATGACAGCTATGTTTCGCGCGATACCTGTACCCATTTTTCTTTCCTTAAGTGGTACCGATGGGAAAATATATCTCATACGGTCGAATTGTTCTAAGAATTTTTTGATTTCCACACATTCCTCAAGGCCATTTGTGAGTCGCGAACTCCAAAATGCACGATTCTCGCGGACAGGGACGTAAAAGAGGGCCACCTTGGAGTACAGATCGACTACCAGGGGACCACGGCAGCGCCAAGGCCGGTGGAGGGAGGGGCGGAGGTCAGGGACGGGGGGAAGGAGGACGGGTCCGGGGCAGTGGCAGGACTGGTGGGATCAGCGTGGAGCACTTCGCAGCGGGCAAGCGCTGGACTAAGAGTCAGAAGGTGACTCGAAGTAAGTCGTGGTTCGGGAGAGGAAGCAAGGGGTAGGAAAGCATAGGAATAGAATAGGAAAGAGAACACGTGCTTTGGGCCCCAGTACCTGGGTGGCGAGTGGCACGAGGGGAGCACATGGACCGCTCGCAATTTTGGGACTAGTCCCTTCATGGTCCTTGCACCTATTCAAAGAGTGCTCGGTACCCATAGCTATCAGTATGCCGTGGCCACCTGCCTGATAGTGCACATTTCCCCGCTCCCCTCACCTCAACCCCTACCCCCCGCCCGAACCTCTCGCTGGCAGAGGAGAAGGAGTTCATCCACAAAAAAGCACTGCTAAAATCTTACCAGAAGCTTCTGAAGAAGGAGGGCTTCGGACCTTCCCTTTCCACAGCCCAGGAGAGCGGCCCCGGCGGCATGAGCCTCGTTCCTGAGGGACCCCTTGGCGAGGTCTCTGGTGGGAAGCGGAGACTTCCTCCGGAAGTCGAGAAGATCGGGACCGAAGATGAGGGGTTGGAGCGTTGCGATACAGGTCCTGGCGGTGGGGAATTGCGGAAGCGGACAAGGATGGAGGCGGAGGAGTCTGACGGCGACAGCGGTGGGCCTCCCGCGGCATACCGGGGAGACGGAGGTTCTTCCCCACAGCCAGGGCCGGCGCGGCTGCGGAAGGGATTGAAAGGGACGAAGGCTAAGCCAGACCCTTTCGCACGCGCTCGCCAACACGCCTTGGCGAAGAAAGAGGAGGCGGAGGAAGAAGCGCTTCGTCGGGAAGCGAAGGCCCGTGCGCTGAAAAAGAGCGCCAAGGTGCGACGAGAACGACACGTCCTTCTGAGCAAAACTACCCGGAGGGGGCAGCCGATCATGAAGACACGCATACACGGGATCTTGGACATGCTCGAAAGGGAAGGGAGGACGTGAAGGGGTCCAGGGAGGGGCAAGGGAGGGAAGGAGGGAAGGAGACAGAGGGCAAGGCACAGGAGCCAATCTAGATGGAAGACAGCCTTGTAAAAAAATGCGCGCAAGCACCGGACAGAAAATGTTGCAACTAGAGGCGACGCCAAGGCCACGCGCTCCCTGAAGCCAGATTTTGCTTGTAAGCACTCTTTTAGCTTTCCCTTCCTTGTGCCTTCCACGGCTGCGACCCGCCTCCCCGACCACGGTGGGCCAGCTCGATCTCTCCTCCCCCCTTCAGCCGGCCCATATGTCTCCTTCGCTCACCTAGTGCCCGCCCTCCAACCCTTTCCCTTTCTTCCCCTGTCGCTTTCTCTCTACGCCCCCCGGACTCGAATTTTTCCCGGAAAATGCTATTTTTTTCTTCCCTCCCTCCCTCCCTCCCTCCTTCCCTCCCTCCCT